>NC_053495.1:211179814-211279814 GCF_905171775.1 Rana temporaria | reverse complement strand
CTCCCTCTTTTCTTCTTCGGTGGCTCAGTGAATTCAGTGGCAGCGGCATTCTCTCCAACAATCAGACATCAGCTCCAGACAGAGACAGCGGCGTTCCCCCCCAACAATCAGTTGGCTGGACCCTGGTGCTGTACAGAGAGAGTGGATATATGGGGAGAACACACATACTCCATGCAGAGAGCATCCCAAATGAGACATGGACCCAGGACCCCGGTGCTGTACAGAGAGAGTGGATGTATGGGGAGAACATGCATACTCCATGCAGAGAGCGCCCCGAGACATGGACCCAGGACCCCGGTGCTGTACAGAGAGAGTGGCCATATGGGGGGAACACACATACTCCATGCAGAGAGCATCCCAAATGAGACATGGACCCAGGACCCCAGTGCTGTTCAGAGAGAGTGGATATATGGGGAGAACACACATACTCCATGCAGAGAGCATCCCAAATGAGACATGGACCCAGAACCCCGGTGCTGTACAGAGAGAGTGGATACATGTGGAGAACACACATACTCCATGCAGAGAGCACCCCGAGACTTGGACCCAGAACCCCGGTGCTGTACAGAGAGAGTGGACATATGGGGAGAAAATGCATACTCCATGCAGAGAGCGCCCCAAATGAGACATGGACCCAGAACCCTGGTGCTGTGCAGAGAGAGTGGATATATGGGGAGAACATGCATACTCCATGCAGAGAGCGTCCCAAATGAGACATGGACCCAGGACCCCAGTGCTGTACAGAAAGAGTGGATACATGTGGAGAACATGCATACTCCATGCAGAGAGCGCCCCGAGACATGGACCCAGAACCCCCCGGGGCTGTACAGAGAGAGAGGACATATGGGGAGAACATGCATACTCCATGCAGAAAGTGCCATAAGCATGAAGTAGACCAATGACCCCGGTGCTGTAAAAGAAAAGTATTAATATGGAGAGAAAACAAAATATTAGGTTCCCCTCCCCCACAGAGTGGACAGCGGGATATGAGGATTTGTGACAAAGCAATACCAGAAAAATAAGAAAAAAAAACAATAAAATAAGATTTTAATTATATTAAAAATCATCTCATTATAAAAATACAGATATTATCACCTACCATCCAATATAAGGGGGGTACATCCTGTATATAACACAATCTGTGGAAGAAGACAGGTAGAGCGACGCGTTTCCCTTGAAAAAAGAGCTTCTTCAGGATCCACTTTCTTGTCCTCAATGTAGCATATTGTAGCTGAGAAAAGAAGACATAATGGGCCAGATTCACAGACATTTGCACTTGCGCCGCGTATCAGTAATACGCTACGCCGCCGTATCTTACCTGGCGGAAATTTCGAATCCACAGCGATTTCGCGCCGTAAGTTACGGCGGCGTAGTGTTTTTCTGGCGGCGTATTTGAAATTGGGCGGGTTGGGGGCGTGATTCATTCAAATGAAGCGCATCCCCGCGCCGAATGAACTGCGCATGCTCCGTTTTGAAATTTCCCGCCGTGCTTTGCGCGAAATGACGTCGCACCGACGTCATTTTTTGAACTTCGACGTGACTTACGTCCATCCCGATTCACGGACGACTTACGCAAAAAAAAAAATTCAAATTTCAACGCGGGAACGACGGTCATACTTTAACATGGCAAGTCTAACTATAAGCCACAAAATAGCAGCTTTATCTTTACGCCGGAAAAAGCCGACTAGAGACGACGTAAGAGAATGCGACGACCGTGCGTACCTTCGTGGATCGACGGAAAAAGCTCATTTGCATACCCGACGCTGAAAACGACGGGAACTACACCCAGCGGGCGCCGAAGTATTGCATCTAAGATCCGAAGGCGTACGCCTGTCGGATCGAACTCAGATGCCGTCGTATCTTGGTTTGAGGATTCAAACTAAAGATACGACGCGGGAAATTTGAAAGTACGCCGGCGTATCAGTAGATATCAGTAGATATGCCGGCGTACTCGCTCTGTGAATCTGGCCCAATGTTACACAAAGTACAAATGAATAAACCCCCCACCCCGCCCCAGGGGTCCATATAAATCAGAACATAAAAGTAATATCAGCAGAGGGGAAAGGAGAAAAGGGTTAGGGTTACAGGCACACAACAAAGAAACATATGGGGAGAACATACAAACTCCATGCAGAGAGTGCCATAGATAAAAAGAGAACCCAGGACACGAAGAGTGCCAATATAGGGAGAAAACACAAACTCCATGCAGAAATCGCTCCAAGTGAGAAGTGGACCCAGGACCCCGGTGCTGTACAGGACGCATGCACATAGAGGGAGAACATGCAAACTCCATGCAGGGAGTGCCATTCGTGAGAAGTGGACCCAGGACCCCGGTGCTGTACAGGACGCATGCACATAGAGGGAGAACATGCAAACTCCATGCAGGGAGTGCCATTCGTGAGAAGTGGACCCAGGGCCCCGGTGCTGTACAGGACGCATGCACATAGAGGGAGAACATACAAACTCCATGCAGGGAGTGCCATTCGTGAGAAGTGGACCCAGGACCCCGGTGCTGTACAGGACGCATGCACATAGAGGGAGAACATACAAACTCCATGCAGGGAGTGCCATCCGTGAGAAGTGGACCCAGGACCCCGGTGCTGTACAGGACGCATGCACATAGAGGGAGAACATGCAAACTCCATGCAGGGAGTGCCATTCGTGAGAAGTGGACCCAGGACCCCGGTGCTGTACAGGACGCATGCACATAGAGGGAGAACATACAAACTCCATGCAGGGAGTGCCATTCGTGAGAAGTGGACCCAGGACCCCGGTGCTGTACAGGAAGTGTGTGATTGTTCCTATTTTTATGTCCATGCGGTCGCTGTGACATTCCAGAGTTCAGGTCACTTCCTGTTTACTGTCCTCATGCAGCATTTATCGGGACCCCTGTGTCCAGAGCCGTCCAATCACTGAGCTCCAATAATCAGGAGATTCCTCACACTATATAGACGTTGTCAGTGTCGGGATCCTATGAAATGACGTCATGAGGATTTCTGATATTTGGATGTTTGGGGCCAGCTCACTCCTCTCACTCAGGGAAGTCCCTTCATCCAACTACAAAGAAATGTACCCGTCTATAATATGTGCCCGGTACATGCATTGTGGTGCAGAGTATTGGGCCATTCTAACACATGAATAGGCTTTGATCCTAAACCATTCCATTGTGGCTCTGGCTGTACTTTAGGGTCGTTGTCCTGCTGGAAGGTGAACCTCCCCCCCCCCCCCCGGTCTCAAGTCTTTTGGAGACTCTAACAGGTTTTCTTCTAAGATTGTCCGGTATTTGTCTCCAGCCATCTTCCCATCAACTCTGACCAGCTTCCCTGTCCCTGCTGAAGAAAAGCATCCCCACCACATGATGCTGCCACCACCATGTTTCACAGTGGGGATGGTGTGTTCAGGGTGATGTGCGGTGTTAGTTTTCCCCACACATATCGGCCAAAAAGTTGAATTTTGGTGTCATGTGACCAGAGCACCTTCTTCCACACGTTTGCTGTGTCCCCTCCCCCACATGTTTGCTGTGTCCCCTCCCCCACATGTTTGCTGTGTCCCCTCCCCCACATGGCTTCTCACAAACTGCACACAGGACTTCTTATGACTTTCTTTCTCCAACGTCTTTCTTCTTGTCACTCTTCCATAAAGGGCAGATTTGTGGAGAGACCACTAATAGTTGTCCTGTGGACAGATTCTCCCCCCTGAGCTGTGCAGCTCTATGTATCTCTATGTATCTATGTGTACCTCTATGTATCTCTATGTATCTCTATATATCTCTATGTATCTCTATGTATCTCTATATATCTCTATCTATCTCTATGTATCTCTATATATCTCTATGTATGTCTATATATCTCTATGTATCTCTATGTATCTCTATATATCTCTATGTATCTCTATATATCTCTATGTATCTCTATGTATCTCTATGTATCTCTATGTATCTCTATGTATCTCTATATATCTCTATGTATCTCTATGTATCTCTATATATCTCTATGTATCTCTATATATCTCTATGTATCTCTATGTATCTCTATATATCTCTATGTATCTCTATATATCTCTATGTATCTCTATGTATCTCTATGTATCTCTATGTATCTCTATATATCTCTATATATCTCTATGTATCTTTATATATCTCTATGTATCTCTATGTATCTTTATGTATCTCTATGTATCTCTATATATCTCTATGTATCTCTATATATCTCTATGTATCTCTATGTATCTCTATATATCTCTATGTATCTCTATGTATCTCTATGTATCTCTATGTATCTCTATATATCTCTATATATCTCTATGTATCTCTATATATCTCTATGTATCTCTATATATCTCTATATATCTCTATGTATCTCTATGTATCTCTATGTATCTCTATGTATCTCTATATATCTCTATATATCTCTATGTATCTCTATGTATCTCTATGTATCTCTGTATATCTCTATGTATCTCTATGTATCTATGTGTATCTCTATGTATCTATGTGTATCTCTATGTATCTATGTGTATCTCTATGTATCTCTATGTATCTCTGTATATCTCTATGTATCTCTATGTATCTCTATGTATCTCTGTATATCTCTATGTATCTCTATATATCTCTATGTATCTCTATGTATCTCTATATATCTCTATGTATCTCTATGTATCTCTATGTATCTCTGTATATCTCTATGTATCTCTATGTATCTCTATATATCTCTATGTATCTCTATGTATCTCTATGTATCTCTATATCTCGCTATATATCTCTATATATCTCTATGTATCTCTATATATCTCTATGTATCTCTATGTATCTCTATGTATCTCTATATATCTCTATGTATCTCTATATATCTCTATGTATCTCTATATATCTCTATATATCTCTATGTATCTCTATGTATCTCTATGTATCTCTATATATCTCTATGTATCTCTATGTATCTCTATATATCTCTATGTATCTCTATGTATCTCTCTATGTATCTCTATGTATCTCTATTTATATATCTCTATGTATCTCTATATATCTCTATGTATCTCTATGTATCTCTATGTATCTCTGTGTATCTCTATGCATCTCTATGTGTCTCTATGTATCTCTATGTATCTCTATGTATCTCTATATATCTCTATATATCTCTATGTATCTCTATGTATCTCTATGTATCTCTGTGTATCTCTATTTATATATCTCTATGTATCTCTGTATATCTCTCTATGTATCTCTATGTATCTCTATATATCTCTGTATATCTCTATGTATCTCTATATATCTCTATATATCTCTGTGTATCTCTATGTATCTCTATGTATCTCTATGTATCTCTATGTATCTCTATGTATCTCTATGTATCTCTATGTATCTCTATGTATCTCTGAGTGTTGGGTGGGAAGACGCCGCGTGTTTCAGGTGAGATATGAAGAGAATGCGCAGGATTCCGGCTCTGATTTGATTACCTCCAGAGATGTCAGTCGCTCGGGACGGATCTGAGAGAGAATCGCTATCATTATCCGTCTGACAAATGTGATTCCTCATTCCACATGAGCGACATTCGCACTTAACACAAACTAAATAAAACATCGCACATCCTCCCTGACCCCAATTCACGTCACCTCCAGATCCCCCCCAGCTCCGATCAGAGGAGAGAAATAAAGAGATACAATAACAGCCATGATCAGATGGAGATTCTTATTTATATATCTCTGACATATACCGCAGCGCTGTACAAGGATCACTGAGCCAATCACATCAGTCTCTGTACAGAGGAGCTTACACTCTAATGTCCCCTCCCCCCACAGTCACATCAGTCTCTGTACAGAGGAGCTTACACTCTAATGTCTCCTCCCCCCCACAGTCACACAATATTGGGGTATGACGGGATCCTGTGGGGGGATCTGTATGGGGGTAGCATGGTGTGATTGAGGTGTGATGGGATCTTGTGGGGGGATCTGTATGGGGGTAGCATGGTGTGATTGGGGTGTGATGGGATCTTGTGGGGGGATCTGTATGGGGGTAGTATGGTGTGATAGGGGTGTGATGGGATCTTGTGGGGGGATCTGTATGGGGGTAGTATGGTGTGATTGGGGTGTGATGGGATCCTGTGGGGGATCTGTATGGGGGGTAGCATGGTGTGATAGGGGTGTGATGGGATCTTGTGGGGGGATCTGTATGGGGGTAGTATGGTGTGATTGGGGTGTGATGGGATCCTGTGGGGGATCTGTATGGGGGGTAGTATGGTGTGATTGGGGTGTGATGGGATCTTGTGGGGGGATCTGTATGGGGGTAGTATGGTGTGATTGGGGTGTGATGGGATCTGTATGGGGGGTAGCATGGTGTGATTGGGGTGTGGAGGGATCTGTATGGGGGTAGCATGGTGTGATTGGGGTGTGATGGGATCTTGTGGGGGGATCTGTATGGGGGTAGCATGGTGTGATTGGGGTGTGATGGGATCTTGTGGGGGGATCTGTATGGGGGTAGCATGGTGTGATTGGGGTGTGATGGGATCTGTATGGGGGTAGCATGGTGTGATTGGGGTGTGATGGGATCTGTATGGAGGTAGCATGGTGTGATTGGGGTGTGATGGGATCTTGTGGGGGGATCTGTATGGGAGGTAGCATGGTGTGATTGGTGTGTGATGGGATCTTGTGGGGGGATCTGTATGGGGGTAGCATGGTGTGATTGGGGTGTGATGGGATCCTGTGGGGGGATCTGTATGGGGGTAGCATGGTGTGATTGGGGTGTGATAGGATCTTGTGGGGGGATCTGTATGGGGGTAGCATGGTGTGATTGGGGTGTGATGGGATCCTGTGGGGGGATCTGTATGGGGGTAGCATGGTGAGATTGGGGTGTGATGGGATCTGTATGGGGGTAGCATGGTGTGATTGGGGTGTGATTGGATCCTGTGGGGGGATCTGTATGGGGGTAACATGGTGTGATTGGGGTGTGATGGGATCTTGTGGGGGATCTGTATGGGGGGTAGTATGGTGTGATTGGGGTGTGATTGGATCTTGTGGGGGATCTGTATGGGGGTAGCATGGTGTGATTGGTGTGTGATGGGATCTTGTGGGGGGATCTGTATGGGGGTAGTATGGTGTGATTGGGGTGTGATTGGATCCTGTGGGGGGATCTGTATGGGGGTAGCATGGTGTGATTGGGGTGTGATGGGATCTGTATGGGGGGTAGCATGGTGTGATTGGGGTGTGATTGGGGTGTGATGGGATCTGTATGGGGGGTAGCATGGTGTGATTGGGGTGTGATGGGGTCTTGTGGGGGGATCTGTATGGGGGGTAGCATGGTGTGATTGGTGTGTGTAATCTTGTGGGGGGATCTGTATAGGGGGTAGCATGGTGTGATTGGGGTGTGATGGTATCCTGTGGGGAGATCTGTATAGGGATAGCATGGTGTGATGGGGTCTTGTGGGGGGATCTGTATGGGGGTAGCATGGTGTGATTGGGGTGTGATGGGATCCTGTGGAGGGATCTGTATGGGGGGTAGCATGGTGTGATTGGGGTGTGATGGGATCCTGTGGAGGGATCTGTATGGGGGTAGCATGGTGTGATTGGGGTGTGATTGGATCTTGTGGGGGGATCTCGTTGGAATCCTCAGTCACGGGTGGACGGTGTCGGTGGAGTTCTCACGTCTCGGCACTTTACTCGCTCACACCTCACACACACCGGACCACCATCCGGCAGCCTGAACACTTTGGCAACTTCACGACTATAATAACGTTCGATGTTGACAGATTTCTGACGTGTCTCAGAACGAGCGCCAGTGAGAATCATAAAATGTGACACGTCTCAGATCTGGGGGCGAGGAGTTTGCCGATACAACGAGGAGGAGGAACACGCAAGTCATTAGGAGTTCCCCAGATTCCCTCCAATAACATTGGACTGGGGAGGGGAGGAGAACCACACTGCGCGCCGCGGGGCATTCCCTTCCCACTCTTCTTTCTTTGAGGTCCAGTTCGGATCTCAGGGGTTTGGGTGCAAATATGGCATGTGCCTTCATTTACCAGAGTCTGCCAACACACAGCGACCAAAAACTAGACCCGCAGCATTTGTTTTTAATGGAGCGCAGCATAACGCGCAGCATAACGCGCAGCATAACACACAGCATAACGCGCAGCATAACGCACCGCATAACGCGCAGCATAACGCACAGCATAACGCACCGCATAACGCACAGCATAACGCGCAGAATAACTCGCAGCATAACGCGCAGCATAACGCACCGCATAACGCGCAGCATAACGCACCGCATAACGCACAGCATAACGCACCGCATAACGCACAGCATAACGCGCAGCATAACGCGCAGCATAACGCGCAGCATAACACGCAGCATAACGCGCAGCATAACACGCAGCATAACGCACAGCATAACGCACAGCATAACGCGCAGCATAACGCACCGCATAACGCACAGCATAACGCACAGCATAACACGCAGCATAACGCACCGCATAACGAGCAGCATAACGAGCAGCATAACGCACCGCATAACACGCAGCATAACGCACAGCATAACGCACAGCATAACGCACCGCATAACGCGCAGCATAACGCACCGCATAACGCACAGCATAACGCACCGCATAACGCACAGCATAACGCGCAGCATAACGCACAGCATAACGCGCAGCATAACGCGCAGCATAACACGCAGCATAACGCGCAGCATAACACGCAGCATAACGCACAGCATAACGCACAGCATAACGCGCAGCATAACGCACCGCATAACGCACAGCATAACGCACAGCATAACACGCAGCATAACGCACCGCATAACGAGCAGCATAACGAGCAGCATAACGCACCGCATAACACGCAGCATAACGCACAGCATAACGCACCGCATAACGCGCCGCATAACGCGCAGCATAACGCACCGCATAACGCGCAGCATAACGCACCGCATAACGCGCAGCATAACGCACAGCATAACGCGCAGCATAACGCGCAGCATAACACGCAGCATAACGCACAGCATAACGCGCCGCATAACACGCAGCATAACGCACAGCATAACGCGCAGCATAACGCACCGCATAACGAGCAGCATAACGCACCGCATAACACGCAGCATAACGCACAGCATAACGCGCCGCATAACGCGCCGCATAACACGCAGCATAACGCACCGCATAACGAGCAGCATAACGCACCGCATAACACGCAGCATAACGCACAGCATAACGCACCGCATAACGCGCCGCATAACGCGCAGCATAACGCACCGCATAACGCGCAGCATAACGCACCGCATAACGCGCAGCATAACGCACCGCATAACGCGCAGCATAACGCACCGCATAACGCGCAGCATAACGTGCAGCATAACGCGCAGCATAACACGCAGCATAACGCGCAGCATAACGCACAGCATAACGCACAGCCTTGGAGTGACACGTGACGGTCTGATAGGAGTCTTATATTTCTCTTTGTTTAAAGTATTTCTTAAATGTAACTCCATGCAGTCGTTTTTTAATTTTATACCATTTGTTTTATTTATTTTTATATTTTTTACATTTTTTTTTTTATTATTTAAAAAAAAGGAGCGCTGTTTGGGGGGCTTTGGTGAGATATCAGGGGTCTAAACAGACCTCAGCTACACTGGACAATGAATGAATGGGAAGCACTCTGAGCAGAGAGGCTTCCTGTTCATTTACAAAATGATACTTTGTTTCAGTTATAAATGTCCAAGTATACCACGTCCACAGCCACGCCTTTGTCCAAGTATACCACGTCCACAGCCACGCCTCTGTCCAAGTATATCACGTCCACAGCCACGCCTATTTCCAAGTATACCACGTCCACAGCCACGCCTCTTTCCAAGTATACCACGTCCACAGCCACGCCTCTGTCCAAGTATATCACGTCCACAGCCACGCCTCTGTCCAAGTATACCACGTCCACAGCCACGCCTCTTTCCAAGTATACCAAGTCCACAGCCACGCCTCTGTCCAAGTATACCACGTCCACAGCCACGCCTCTGTCCAAGTATATCACGTCCACAGCCACGCCTCTGTCCAAGAATATCACGTCCGCAGCCACGCCTCTGTCCAAGTATACCACGTCCACAGCCACGCCTCTGTCCAAGTGTACCACGTCCACAGCTCCCCCTCTGTCCAAGTATACCACGTCCACAGCCACGCCTCTGTCCAAGTATACCAGGTCCCCAGCCACCCCTCTGTCCAAGTATACCACGTCCACAGCCACGCCTCTGTCCAAGTATACCATGTCCACAGCCACCCCTCTGTCCAAGTATATCACGTCCACAGCCACGCCTCTGTCCAAGTATATCACGTCCGCAGCCACGCCTCTGTCCAAGTATACCACGTCCACAGCCACCCCTCTGTCCAAGTATACCACGTCCACAGCCCCCCTCTGTCCAAGTATACCATGTCCACAGCCACGCCTCTGTCCAAGTATACCACGTCCACATCCACCCCTCTGTCCAAGTATACCACGTCCACAGCCACCCCTCTGTCCAAGTATACCACGTCCACAGCCACGCCTCTGTCCAAGTATACCATGTCCGCAGCCACGCCTCTGTCCAAGTATACCACGTCCACAGCCACGCCTCTGTCCAAGTATACCACGTCCACAGTCACGCCTCTGTGCAAGTATACCACGTCCACAGCCACGCCTCTGTGCAAGTATACCACGTCCACAGCCACGCCTCTGTCTAAGTATACCACAGCCAACCCTCTGTCCAAGTATACCACATTATCTCATTTCCAGCCTTGTCTGTCCAGTGACCCCACATACATGGGTCCCCGTTCCTGGCTTTGTCTGTCCAGTGACCCCACATACACGGGTCCACATTTCCAGTCTCGTCTGTCCAGTGACCCCACATACACGGGTCCACTTTTCCAGTCTCGTCTGTCCAGTGACCCCACATACACGGGTCCACATTTCCAGTCTCGTCTGTCCAGTGACCCCTCATACATGGGTCCCTATTCCCGGCCTCGCCTGTCCAGTGACCCCGCATACACGGGTCCTCATTTTCGGCCTCGTCTGTCCAGTGACCCCACATACATGGGTCCACATTTCCAGCCTCGCCTGTCCAGTGACCCCGCATACACGGGTCCACATTTCCAGTCTCGTCTGTCCAGTGACCCCACATACACGGGTCCACATTTCCAGTCTCGTCTGTCCAGTGACCCCACATACATGGGTCCCTATTCCCGGCCTCGTCTGTCCAGGGACCCCACATACACGGGTCCACATTTCCAGCCTCGCCTGTCCAGTGACCCCGCATACACGGGTCCTCATTTTCGGCCTCGTCTGTCCAGTGACCCCACATACACGGGTCCACATTTCCAGTCTCGTCTGTCCAGTGACCCCACATACATGGGTCCCTATTCCCGGCCTCGTCTGTCCAGGGACCCCACATACACGGGTCCACATTTCCAGCCTCGCCTGTCCAGTGACCCCGCATACACAGGTCCTCATTTTCGGCCTCGTCTGTCCAGTGACCCCACATACACGGGTCCCCATTTCCAGCCTCTCCTGTCCAGTGACCCCACATACACGGGCCCACATTTCCGGCCTCGTCTGTTATCATAATTTTTATGGCCACTAAATATATGAAATGTATCAATTGTTGAATTGATGGGAGATCGGCAGCACCACATCCCCTCAAATATATTCCAATCAAATATCACAAAATTCACAGAGGAAATTTCAGGTGCCAATGTTACACTTCCACACTTCAGATAAACAAAAAACAGATGTATTAAACTAAAATTGTTCATTAACACAAAGTTACATATCCTTGTGTTCGTTTACCAATAAGACATTATAGTACACGTGGAATGACTTCATTTTATCAGTTTATAAAGGTAAGCATAGATAAGAATGTATCACCTTCCATCTGAATAGCAACACTTTACAGAGTAAGAAGATAAGGGCCGAGTCATTCTCAACGCATTTCACAGAGAACTTCCTCGGGAGATCAGAGGTTCTGTACAATGAGACAATTCAGTGGCATCATTAAGGATATAAACATTTTCCACATACATATAGTCCATAGAGAAACTACTAATCACTTACAAATGATCACATATAGTCAGGTCAATATAGATAGTGTTACTAGTAATAAGTAGATAACACATACAGAGAAGGACATATCATTGTACATGTGATCTGTGCCATCTACAGAGGAACAGAGGGCCCTATTTCCGGCCCCGCCTGTCCAGTGACCCCAAACACACGGGTCCCCATTCCCAGCCTTTTCTGTCCAGGGACCCCACATACATGGGTCCCCATTCCCAGCCTTTTCTGTCCAGGGACCCCACATACATGGGTCCCCATTCCCAGCCTTTTCTGTCCAGGGACCCCACATACATGGGTTCCTATTCCCAGCCTTGGCCGTCCAGTGGCCCCACATACACGGGTCCCCATTCCCAGCCTTTTCTGTCCAGTGGCCCCACATACACGGGTTCCTATTCCCAGCCTTGGCCGTCCAGTGGCCCCACATACACAGGTCCCCATTCCCAGCCTTTTCTGTCCAGTGGCCCCACATACACGGGTCCCCATTCCCAGCCTTTTCTGTCCAGTGGCCCCACATACACGGGTCCCCATTCCCGGCCTCATCTGATTAGTGACCACACATACACGGGTCCCCATTCCCGGCCTCGTCTGTCCAGTGACCCCACATACACGGGTCCCCATTCCCAGCCTTGGCCGTCCAGTGGCCCCACATACACAGGTCCACATTCCCGGCCTTGTCTGTCCAGTGACCCCACATACACGGGTCCCCATTCCCAACCTTGGCCGTCCAGTGGCCCCACATACACAGGTCCCCATTCCCGGCCTCGTCTGTCCAGTGACCCCACATACACGAGTCCCCATTCCCGGCCTCATCTGATTAGTGACCACACATACACGGGTCCCCATTCCCAGCCTCATCTGTCAAGTGACCCCACATACATGGGTTCCTATTCCCAGCCTGGTCTGTCCAGTGACCCCCACATACATGAGTCCCTATTCCTGGTTTCGTCTGTCCAGTGACCCCACATACATGGGTCCCTATTTCTGGCCCCATCTGTGCAGTGACCCCACACACATGGGTCCTATTCTCAGCCTTGTCTGTCCAGTGACCCCACACACATGGGTCCCTCTTCCCAGCCTCGTCTGTCCAGGGACCCCACATACATGGATCCCTATTTCTGGCCTTGCCTGTATAGTGACCCCACACACATGGGTCCCATTCCCAGGCCTTATCTGTCCAGTGACCCCACACACATACGTCCCTATTCCTGGCCTCATCTGTCCAGTGACCCCACATACATGGGTCCCCATACTCGGTCTTGCCTGTCCAGTGACCCCACACACATACGTCCCTATTCCTGGCTTCGTCTCTCCAGTGACCCTACATACACGGGTCCCTGTTCTTGGTCTCTTCTGTCCAGTGACCCCACATACACGGTTCCCAATTCCTGGCCTCATCTGTCCAGTGACTTTATATACACGGGTCCCAATTCACAGCCTCATCTGTCCAGTGACTTTATATACACGGGTCCCAATTCACAGCCTCATCTGTCCAGTGACCCCACATACACGGGTCCCCATTCCTGACCTTGTCTGTCCAGTGACCCCGCATACACAGGTCCCTGTTCCCGGCCTTGTCTGTTCAGTGACCCAACATACACGGGTCCCCATTCCCGGCCTTGGCCGTCCAGTAAACCCCACATACATGGGGCCCTAATTTCCGCCCGATTCTTGGCCTTCGCCTGTCCAGTAAAACATGCATGGGTCCCTGTTCCCAGCCTCTTCTGTCCAGTGACCCCACATACATGGGTCCTTATTCCACATTGAACCTTGTCTGTCCAGTGAGCCCACACACACGGGTCCCCATTTCTGGCCTCATCTGTCCAGTGACCCCACATACACGGGTCATCATTCACAGCCTCTTCTGTCCAGTGACCCCACATACACGGGTCATCATTCACAGCCTCTTCTGTCTAGTGACCCCACATACATGGGTCCTTATTCCACATTAAACCTTGTCTGTCCAGTGACCCCACACACACGGGTCCCCATTTCCGGCCTCCTCTGTCCAGTGACCCCACATACACAGGTCCCCATTTCCGGCCTCATCTGTCCAGTGATCCCCACATACACGGGTCATCATTCACAGCCTCTTCTGTCTAGTGACCCCACATACATGGGTCCTTATTCCACATTAAAACTTGTCTGTCCAGTGACCCCACACACACGGGTCCCCATTTCCGGCCTCCTCTGTCCAGTGACCCCACATACATGGGTCCTCATTCCTGACCTCGTCTGTGTTTATGGCCACAAAAATATATAAAATGTACACAAATAATAGTGAGCGCTTTCTTTCTACCCTTTGCAATAGATCAGATTTGACTCCACAGACACACATTGCCTTCTAATATATTTATATTTATGGATCCCAGAGGCGACGAATTGTTCTAATTTTTATCTTTAAAGACAAATGAAAAGGTGTGATCAGCGGTGACCCCAGGGCAGCGGTGACCCCATGGCGTGCCGTATTGTGTGATGCCTGGGCCTGGGCCTGCCCATTGTTCCTTCAAGCTGGCAGACAGGATTTGGAGGACCTATTTCCTCTCCACTTAGAGGGACAGTCATCTTTATATTCCCCAATTTGGTGTCATTAATAAGTCCTCGCCCTGAACCGTGGTGCGCTCTCCTCGGCGAGGGGTTAAATCGCAGTGTCCCCTGACCTGTCACACCGCCAACCAGAGATATAAATTGATAGCACATGTAGAGCGCAGAAAATCAAATCTCACAACCTTCACAACATCCCTCTAATGTGACATCAGATTAAGAAAAACCAACGTTTTACAAGGGCTCTTCCTGAGATTTAATATTCCCGAGCCTTGTACCAGGATGGAATTAATCACACGTCCCAAATCCAATTGGCTGCTGGAATTCTACATGAGCCGCTTAATTGATGGGCCTGTTATATATTGGGCTTATTATTATATTATCTGATATTACATGGCTGGGGGGGCACAGGGGATAATGTGCGGGCCCCTGAACTCTGATATTGGGGCCCCCTGCCTATATCAAAGCCAAAGATGCCCCAAATGTAACCCCCCCCCCCCCACCTCTGTCTGCCCGGGAGCAAAGAAATATATTACATTGGTGAAAGGAGGACATTTTTAATTTAAAAAATACACATAAAATCCAAATCTCTGACAATGAAGATAAATGAATGTCAGTTAAGAATATTGAGATATGATGATATATATGTATACAGTATAGATAATGAGAGTGAAGGAGAACGGAGCAGACAGAGGGGGAGATCCGACACAGATATACAATGTATCCCGATATGATGAGATATAGAAGGAGAAGAACAATGGAGCACACAGAACACAATACTGTCATAAATCGTCATAAATCGTCATATTTCCACAATTGCTTTGACAATACTAAAATATAGATGCTCCTGCCAATAAAGAGAGAGAGAAAAAAAGAGAGAGGAGAGAGAGAGAAGGAAAACTGAGAGAAAATAGAGAGAGAGGGGGAGAAGAGAGAGAAAATAGAGAGAGAGAAAGAAAGAGAGAGAGAGAAAGAAGGGATAATGAGAGAGAGAACAAGAGAGAGAGAAGAGAAGGAGAGAGAGAGAAGAGAAAGAAGGGAGAACAAGAGAGAGAGAAGGAAAAACTGAGAGAAAATAGAGAGAGGGGGAGAGAGATAGAACAAAGAAGAGGGATAAAGAAAAAGAGAAGAGAGAGAAAATAGAGAGAGAGAGGAGAACATGAGAAACAGGGAGATAACGAAAGAGAGAGAGAGAGAGAAAGAAGGGATAATGAGAGAGAGAGAAGAGAGGGAGAGAGAGAAGAGAAGAGAGGGAGAGAGAGAAGAGAAGAGAGAGAGAAGAGAAGAGAGGGAGAGAGAGAGAGAAGAGAAGAGAAAGAGAGAGAGAAGAGAAGAGAAAGAAGAATAGAAAGAAGGGATAACGAGAGAGAGAACAAGAGAGAGAGAAGAGAGGGAGAGAGAGAGAAGAGAGGGAGAGAGAGAGAGAAGAGAAGAGAAGAGAAGAGAAAGAAGGGATAACGAGAGAGAGAGAGAACAACAGAGAATGAGAGAAAACAGAGAGAGAGAGGGGAGAACATGAGAAAGAGGGAGATAACAAAAAGAAAGAGAGAGAGAGAAAGAAAGAAGGGATAACGAGAGAGAGAGAAGAGAGGGAGAAGAGAAGAGAAAGAAGGGAGAACAAGAGAGAGAGGAGAGAAGAGAAGAAAAAGAAGGGATAACGAAAGAGAAGAGAAAGAAGGGAGAATAAGAGAGAGAAGGAGACAGAGTGAGAGAGAAGAGAAAGAAGGGAGAACAAGAGAGAGAAGGAGACAGAGTGAGAGAGAAGAGAAAGAAGGGAGAACAAGAGAGAGAAGGAGACAGAGTGAGAGAGAAAGAGAAAGAAGGGAGAACAAGAGAGAGAAGGAGACAGAGTGAGAGAGAAGAGAAAGAAGGGAGAACAAGAGAGAGAAGGAGACATAGTGAGAGAGAAAGAGAAAGAAGGGAGAACAAGAGAGAGAAGGAGACAGAGTGAGAGAGAAAGAGAAAGAAGGGAGAACAAGAGAGAGAAGGAGACAGAGTGAGAGAGAAAGAGAAAGAAGGGAGAACAAGAGAGAGAAGGAGACAGAGTGAGAGAGAAAGAGAAAGAAGGGAGAACAAGAGAGAGAAGGAGACAGAGTGAGAGAGAAAGAGAAAGAAGGGAGAACAAGAGAGAGAAGGAGACAGAGTGAGAGAGAGAGAAAGAGAAAGAAGGGAAAACAAGAGAGAGAAGGAGACAGAGTGAGAGAGAAGAGAAAGAAGGGAGAACAAGAGAGAGAACAAGAGAGAGAGAGAGAGAGAGAGAACAAGAGAGAGAAAAAGAGAGACAGAGAGAGAGAGACAGAGAGAGCAAGAGAGAGAGAGAAAGCAAGAGAGAGAGAGAGACCAACCAAATGATCCTGTCTAACAGTTTGTGTTAAACACAGGGGTTTAGTTTGCACACATTTGCTCTTGTTGGCCAGCTTTTGAGAACAATCCTTCCTTCTCCCAATCCTGCCCTGCAGATATGAGGACTGATTGAGGTTCTTGTACTCGCTGTATTTAATACATTTAAAGATTCTTTGAATTTACAGTGCCCGAAAAAGTATTCATAACCCTTGAAATTTCCCACATTTTGTTACAACCAAAAAAGTAAATGTATTTTATTGGGATTTTATGTGAGGGACCAACACAAAGTGTCACATAATTGTGAAGTGGAAGGAAAATGATAAATGATACAAATAAATAGGTGAAAAGTGGGGGGGGGGGGCATTTGTATGGCGCCCCCTTTTACTCTGATAACTAAAATCTAGAGGAACCAATCGCCTTCAGAAGTCACCTGATTAGTAAATAGAGTCCACCTGTGTGTTATTTAATCTCAGTATAAATACAGCTGTTCTGTGAAGCCCTCAGAGGTTTGTTAGAGAACCTTAGTGAACAAACAGCGTCATGAAGGCCGAGGAACACACCAGACAGGTCGGGGATAAAGTTGTGAAGAAGTATAAAGCAGGGTTCGGTTATAAAAAATCTCCCAAGCTTTGAAGATCTCACGGAGCTTCTGTTCAATCCATCATCGGGAAATGGAAAGAGTATGGCACAACCGCACACCTACCAAGACATGGCCGTCCACCTAAACTGACCGGGCAAGGAGAGCATTCATCAGAGAAGCAGCCAAGAGGTCCATGGTAACTCTGGAGGAGCTGCACAGCTCTGGGGGGAGAATCTGTCCACAGGACAACTATTAGTGGTCTCTCCACAAATCTGCCCTTTATGGAAGAGTGACAAGAAGAAAGACATTGGAGGAAGAAAGATAAGAAGTCCTGTTTGCAGTTTGTGAGAAGCTATGTGGGGGAGGGGACACAGCAAACATGTAGGGGAGGGGGCACAGCAAACATGTGGGGGAGGGGACACCACAAACATGTGGGGGAGGGGCCATGGCAAACATGTGGAAGAAGGTGCTCTGGTCACATGACACCAAAATTCAACAAAAAATGCTATGTGTGGGGAAAACTAACACTGCACATCACCCTGAACACACCATCCCCACTGTGAAACATGGTGGTGGCAGGATCATGTGGTGGGGATGCTTTTCTTCAGCAGGGACAGGGAAGCTGGTCAGAGTTGATGGGAAGATGGATGGATACCAATACCGGACAATCTTAGGAGAAAACCTGTTGGAGTCTGCAAAAGACTTGAGACCGGGGGGAGGGGGTTCACCTTCTAGCAGGACAACGACCCTAAAGTACAGACAGAGCTACAATGGAATGGTTTAGATCAAAGCCTATTCATGTGTTAGAATGGCCCAGTCACAGTCCAGACCTAAATCCCATTGAGAATCTGTGGCAAGACTTGAAAATTGCTGATCACAGACGCTCTCCATCCAATCTGACAGAGCTTGAGATATTTTACAGAGAAGAAGAATGGGCAGAAATGTCCCTCTCTATATGGGCAAAGCTGGTAGAGACCCCCCAAAAAAGACTTGTAGAGAAAGGGGGTTCTACAAAGTATTGACTCCGGGGGGCGCCATACAAATGCCCCTCCCCCCCACACTTTTCACAGATTTATTTGTATCATTTTCCTTCCACTTCACAATCATGTGACACTTTGTGTCTCTCACATAAAATCCCAATAAAATATTATTTTTTGGTTGTAAGAAAAGAAATGGCGGCACATCCAGGAATTCCAATTGCCTTTTATTGTTCAAAGGGATCACACCAAAGACACCGACACGAGGTCACGTAGACGCGTTTCACACAAACATCTCGCGCTCAATCATTAGGAACCACAACACTGCTGACTGCAATTAGATGAGAGAAAGTTCTGGACAGCCACACTCCAAAAAAAAAATTGCCTTTTATTCGTAGAAAAATGTATCAAAAATACAAACCACAGCAGAACACTGGACAAAAAGATCTGACGCGTTTTACACTATCAAACAGTGCTTAACCACTTCACCCCCGGACCATTATGCAGGTAAAGGACCTTGCCCCCTTTTGCGATTCGGGAATGCGTCGCTTTAACTGACAATTGCGCGGTCGTGCGACGTGGCTCCCAAACAAAACTGGCGTCCTTTTTCCCCACAAATAGAGCTTTCTTTTGGTGGTATTTGATCACCTCTGCGGTTTTTATTTTTTGCGCTATAAACAAAAAATAGAGCGACAATTTTGAAAAAAAATGCAATATTTTTGATTTTTCGCTATAATAAATATCCCCCAAAAAATATATAAAAACATTTTTTCCTCAGTTTAGGCCGATACGTATTCTTCTACATATTTTTGGTAAAAAAAAAAAAAATCGCAATACTCATTTATTGATCGGTTTGCGCAAAATTTATAGCGTCTACAAAATAGGGGATAGAATTATGGCATTTTTAATAATATTTTTTTTTCTAGTAATGGCGGCGATCAGTGATTTTTATCGTGACTGCGACATTATGGCGGACACATCGGACACTATTTTGGGACCATTGTCATTTTAACAGCGCTATAAAAATGCACTGATTACTGTAAAAATGACACTGGCAGTGAAGGGGTTAAACACTAGGGGGCGCTGTAGAGGTTAAGGCCCCTTTCACACGGGGGCGGATCAGTAATGATCCGCCTCCGTGTGCTCCGTTTGCTCAGCGGGGATCGCTCCGCTGAGCTGGCAGATGACAGGGCGGTCCCCGCCCACTGTGCAGGGACCGCCCTGTCCAGTGGCAGTGCGTCTATAGAGGGCGCTGGAGCGCCGCCCCCTCTGGCTCTCGCACCGCCACTGATAACATAGATTCATGCATTGCATGAATCTATGTTATTGTTGCCGGCCGCTGCCGCAACTATTCAGATGGCCGGACGGGTGAGCGCCGACCACCTGAATAATGGCAGCTGGTTGGCTGTGCGGAAGTGCCTATCAGAGCCAGCGGCACAGTGACATGCACAGTGGCAACAATGGGCACAGTGGCGACAATTAAAGGGCACAGTGGTGACAATTGGCACAGTGGCGACAATTGAGGGGCACAGTGGCTGCGTTTAATGGCATGGCACAGTAGTGCGAATTGATGGCATAGTGACTGCGTTTGATGGCACTTACCTCTCCCCGTTCTTCCTCTCTGTGACCCGATCGCGGGACACCGACGGCGATCGAGTCCGCTGTTCCCACGGGGACTGTCACGGAGAAGAGGACCCATGGCTGGGATCTTAAAGGGGACGTACATGTACGCCCTTGTGCCCAGCCATGCCATTTTTGTCGACGTATATCGTTGTGCGGCGGTCCTCAAGCGGTTAATCATAGGATTAAGCACTGTTTAATAGTGTGAAACGCGTCAACTCTTTTTGTCCAGTGTCCTGCTGTGGCATGTATTTTTGACACATTTTTCTACGAATAAAAGGCCATTTTTGTGCGGCTGTTCAGAATTTTGTCTCCTCTAATTGCTACATGCATTGCCAGCACCTGTTGCTTCAACTCTGAAGAGAGGTTTATGTTCTACTGATCTCCCTTTGAGCGGGAATCCCCTTTCTCTACTGATACCCTCACAATATGGGAAATTTCAAGGGGGTATGAATACTTTTTCAAGGCACTATACTAATATCATCTTTAAATATATTAAATATCGGATGGCACGGGAGAGCCCGGAGAAGCACCGGATGGCGGCGGGAGGGGGGATGTCCGCTATGATCGTCGGCACTAAAGAATGATATCTGAATGATGCCTCTAGCTGCCCCCATCATTCAGATATCACCGCACAAAGCCCAGGGCGTCATATGACGTCCACCCAGGATGGGAGATAAAAAGAAAAAAGAAACCTTTGAGCCCTTTAATAAAAAAATAAATAAATAAATATATAAAAAAAAAAAAAATGTTTTTTTTATAAAAATACATAAAAAAAACTCTGGGCCCCTGGGGACCTCTGGGCCTTTTAATAAAAAAATAAAAAATAATAAAAAAATAAACATTTATAAAAAAAAGCGGGGGTTGCCACATGGGGACCTCTGAGCCCTTTAATAAAAAAAATAATATATATATATATTTATATGTATATATATATATTAAAAAAAAATTAATTTTTTAATAAAAAAGGGGAGGGGGGGGGTTGCCCTCCGGGGGCGCTGGGGACCTCTAATAATGAAAATATATATATATATATATATATATATATATATATATATATATATATATATATATATATATATAAATAAAAAAATATATATAAAAAAAATTCTTTATAAAAAAATAAAGGGGATTGCCATCCGGGCCCCTGGGGACCTCCGGGCCACTTACAGGTGTACTGCCTGTAACCCCCTGATGGCGGCCCTGAAGAGTGATACACAAAAAACTGAGACGGGTGCATCGTCAAATGGTCCTCCGAAGAGGACCCAGCTCTGATCCCCCGGGGCGTTGGGCTCCTGGCAGGGACTGAGGTAACCTGTGGTCCGTGCAGCCGAAGCCGACACGGACCCAACATCCTCGGAGGGACTGCCGAAACAGAACCCTCCTCTGTGAGGCTCCCCCGAAGGGAGACCCCATGAGAGCAGGCGAATTAAGCCAGAAGGCCATGTCCACCCACTCCCAAGACGTTCAGGGCAGGCCCGAGGACCCGCACCCTACTCATCACACACAGGTGTACAAAAAGTGCACCAACAAAAAAAGACATAAAAGTGACAAACAAGGGGGGAAAATAAAAAAAGAAAGTGGGGGAGAAGGAAGGTGAGAGAGGTGAGTGGAAAGTGACCAACGTGCGATACAATGGCCGGGAAACAAAAATTCCCCTGGTCCTAGCCAAAAGGCTCGGCCCTAGAGGCAGGTGGTAAAAAGTGTGTTGTGGAGATCGTGACCAAAGTGCCATACGGTAAGTGCCCCTCAAACACTTGTGCAATGTATGGCACCCCTGGACTGCCACTCCAGGGGCACTATCTCCACAGGCTTTTCAACGGACCCTGACCCCCGGTCCAGACCAGCAGCACCCTTCCCAGCCAGGAAGGTAGGAGTTCAGAGAGGTCTGGGAGAGGCCATCTCAGCAGGCTACTCCCACTACTCCCATCCATCCCTCCCACCTAATCATGTTCGGGAAATACTAACCGCTCCTCCCGACGAAAAGAGGAGCAAGGGATCTCTCCCGAACAACTGACTAGGGCAGGCACCAACAAATCCAGGCCAGGGGCCCAGCCCTCCAGCTTCGACCTCATGCCTCTCTGTCCAAATCAGAAGGCTTCCACCTCCACCAGTGGCGGTTGGTCCATAGAGGGCGCTGGAGCGCCCCCCCCCCCCCTCTGGCTCTCGCACCGCCACTGAGCCTAATAACATAGATTTATGCATTGCATGAATCTATGTTATTGTCGCCGCTGCCGCTGGTCTATTCAGATGGCCGGACCTTGAGCGCCGGCCACCTGAATAACGGCAGCTGGTTGGCTGTACGGAAGTGCCTATCAGAGTACAGCCCTCAGTATCCGGAAGCTTACCCAGGGAACGTACGGGGGTGTGTTCTTTGGATAAGACTGACAGGCGTCTCAGCCAATCAGGTTGACCGGTTCTGGCTACAGGTAACCTGATTGGCTAAAGCGTCATCGAGGGCGGGAGAAGACATCGAGGGACGTGGATGGCTGACTCCAGTAAAGGTAAGTGCCGGGGGAGGGGCATTTTACAGGGCACAGCGGCGACGAAGGGCACAGTGACATCAATGGACACAGTGGCGACAATAGGCACAGTGGGGACAATTGGCACAGCGGCATGAATGGGCACAGTGGCGACAATTAAAGTGCACAGTGACATCAATGTCACTGTGACAATTGACACAGTGGTGACAATTGATGGCACAGTGACTGCGTTTGATGGCATGGCACAGTGACTGCGTTTGATGGCATGGCACAGTGGTGCGAATTGATGGCACAGTGGCTGCGTTTGATGGCATGGCACAGTGGTGACAATTGATGGCACAGTGACTGCATTTGATGGCATGGCACAGTGACTGCGTTTGATGGCATGGCACAGTGGTGACAATTGATGGCACAGTGACTGCATTTGATGGCATGGCACAGTGGTGACAATTGATGGCACAGTGACTGCATTTGATGGCATGGCACATTGGTGACAATTGATGGCACAGTGGCTGCGTTTGATGGCATGGCACAGTGGTGACAATTGATGGCACAGTGACTGCATTTGATGGCATGGCACATTGGTGACAATTGATGGCACAGTGGCTGCGTTTGATGGCATGGCACAGTGGTGACAATTGATGGCACAGTGGCTGCGTTTGATGGCATTGCACAGTGGTGACAATTGCTGGCACAGTGGCTGCATTTGATGGGCACAGTGAGGCTGCAATTTTTTTTTCCGTTTGCGCCCCCCCAAAAATTTGGAGCACCAGCCGCCACTGACCTCCACGCCAGCAGCCTTAGCGTCCGCCAACCGCCATCCCTTTCCACCTCGCCATGTACTCAGGACGGTTAGCATAGCACCACCTACTGGCAACTGATAAGAACAGATACTACACTTGATCTAAGCCAAAAGGCCGAGAAGCGATACATATGAGGCTTATTAGCCCGCAGGGTCACCTGGGGTGTCGGGGTGTATCCAGCAGCTGAAGGGTGTTTGCAGGAAATAGCCCTGGAAAGGGTATAACTGAACCCACCGAGAGTACATCTGGGGGGGGGCGGAGTCACAGTGGGCGGGGCGGTGGGGGGCTTATTTCGCTTTTTTATACACCGACCCCCGGAGTCCCGTACATAAAGGCGCTTCATTAGCGGCAAAGTTCTCAGCAAAAAAAAACTTCTGAAGTTAAGTCGCTCCATCCGAGTGCCGGGGAAGGAGGGAAAAAGTCAGTTCTGAAAATGACTTCAGCGCCGCCGCCGCCCGTCTCATGTATCCTTGGGCCTCAAGAATGAATAAAAAATCCTAAGAAAAAAAAAAAAAATGAAAAGAAATGAAAAGACATAATTTGATTCTGCGCTGAAAGGCACGGCGACTGAGAATATTGTGATTTCTTCTTTTTTTATTTTAAGAAAAAGTTAAAACTTTTAAGTGGCGTTTTAAAGGGAGAACGTTCCCGGAGTATTTCAGAGGAGAGCCGCCGGTCGCCGACAAAAAAAAAAAAAGAAGCAATTTGCTGAAAGAGAAGAAATTTTTTATTTTTTTGCGATTGGGGACTTTATGTGACTCGGCTGCGCGGGGCTCGTTACAGACGAGACTCATTAGGAGCCATTGTTGTACATAGCGACTGACGTTTGAAGCCCATTAAACACATATGATATTGCTTAAAAAGGACGCATGGAAAAATGTTTGGTTCGTTGGCACAGCAGAGCGCCCCCTTCTCCGCCCAGCTTCAGAGACTCGTAAAAAAAAACGCGCGCCGCCGCGCAGGGGGGGGGGGGGATCTTCTACAGCTCAACCTCACAGCCCGACTAATTGAGGCAACACAGTCCATTGAGGGAGAATCTGCGGAGTAATAGGGGAGTGCGTCCTGGGGGGATGGGGGCATGCATCCGGGGGAGGGGGGGCGTCATTTCTCCGGTAATGTCAGGTGGGGCCTTTAGGTGTCAGACGCCATTTTTTTTCTCCATGGGCTGGTAGACAATGATAGACGATCCTGAGGCATGATTCACTGAATCGCTGATCCCTCCGCAGCGAAGAACAGACTGGGTGACGCACTTATTATGGGAGACTGGAGCAATGCTCGGAAAAGATGAATCTAAAGGGCCCAGGGACACGGCAGCAGCAGAGCCGCCAACCGTCCTCTGTCCCTACTACCTCCTCAGACACCCCTCATCTACCTCTATACTGTACATGTCATAGTATACAGGATCGTTGTTCGGGAAAGCTCCGCCTTTTATCAGGAAAAGGCCTTCCTTGAGCTCCAGTCAGTGACCTAGACTGAGATGATGTCAGAAGGTAGGTTGGATGCACGGGTAGAAGGTTGGTTGGATGCACAGGTAGAAGGTTGGTTGGGTGCACAGGTAGGAGGTTGGTTGGATGCACAGGTAGAAGGTAGGTTGGATGCACGGGTAGAAGGTTGGTTGGGTGCACAGGTAGAAGGTAGGTTGGATGCACGGGTAGAAGGTTGGTTGGATGCACAGGTAGAAGGTAGTTTGGATGCACAGGTAGAAGGTTGGTTGGATGCACAGGTAGAAGGTTGGTTGGATGCACAGGTAGAAGGTTGGTTGGATGTGCAGGTAGAAGGTTGGTTGGATGCACAGGTAGAAGGTTGGTTGGATGCACGGGTAGAAGGTAGGTTGGATGCACAGGTAGAAGGTAGTTTGGATGCACAGGTAGAAGGTTGGTTAGGTGCACAGGTAGAAGGTTGGTTTGGTGCACAGGAGGAAGGTTGGTTGGATGCACAGGTAGAAGGTTGGTTGGATGCACAGGTAGAGGGTTGGTTGGATGCACAGGTAGAAGATTGGTTGGATGCACAGGTAGAGGGTGGGTTGGATGCACAGGTAGAAGGTTGGTTGGATGCACGGGAAGAAGGTTGGTTGGGTGCACAGGTAGAAGGTAGGTTGGATGCACGGGTAGAAGGTTGGTTGGATGCACAGGTAGAAGATTGGTTGGATGCACAGGTAGAAGGTTGGTTGGGTGCACAGATAGAAGGTTGTTTGGATGCACAGGTAGAAGGTTGGTTGGATGGGCAGGTAGAAGGTTGGTTGGATGTGCAGGTAGAAGGTAGTTTGGATGCACAGGTAGAAGGTTGGTTGGGTGCACGGGTAGAAGGTTGGTTGGGTGCACAGGTAGAAGGTTGGTTGGACGCACGCACAGGTAGAAGGTTGGTTGGATGCACAGGTAGAAGATTGGTTGGGTGCACAGGTACAAGGTTGGTTGGGTGCACAGGTAGAAGGTTGGTTGGATGCACAGGTAGAAGATTGGTTGGGTGCACAGGTAGAAGGTTGGTTGGGTGCACAGGTAGAAGGTTGGTTGGATGCACAGGTAGAAGATTGGTTGGATGTGCAGGTAGAAGGTTGGTTGGACGCACAGGTAGAAGATTGGTTGGATGAATAGGTAGAAGATTGGTTGGATGCACAGGTAGAAGGTAGGTTGGATGCACAGGTAGAAGATTGGTTGGATGCACAGGTAGAAGGTAGGTTGGATGCATAGGTAGAAGGTAGGTTGGATGCACAGGTAGAAGGTTGGTTGGGTGCACAGGTAGAAGGTAGGTTGGGTGCACAGGTAGAAGGTTGCTTGGATGCACGGGTACAAGGTTGGTTGGATGTGCAGGTAGAAGGTTGGTTGGGTGCACAGATAGAAGGTAGTTTGGATGCACAGGTAGAAGATTGGTTGGATGCACAGGTAGAAGATTGGTTGGGTGCACAGGTAGAAGGTAGTTTGGATGCACAGGTAGAAGGTTGGTTGGGTGCACAGGTAGAAGGTAGGTTGGATGTGCAGGTAGAAGGTAGTTTGGATGCACGGGTAGAAGGTTGGTTAGGTGCACAGGTAGAAGGTTGGTTTGGTGCACAGGTAGAAGGTTGGTTGGATGCACGGGTAGAAGGTTGGTTAGGTGCACAGGTAGAAGGTTGGTTTGGTGCACAGGTAGAAGGTTGGTTGGATGCACAGGTAGAAGGTTGGTTGGGTGCACAGGTAGAAGGTAGTTTGGATGCACAGGTAGAAGGTTGGTTATGTGCACGGGTAGAAGGTTGGTTGGGTGCACAGGTAGAAGGTTGGTTGGATGTGCAGGTAGAAGGTAGGTTGGATGCACGGGTAGAAGGTTGGTTGGATGCACAGGTAGAAGGTTGGTTGGGTGCACAGTTAGAAGGTAGGTTGGATGCACGGGTAGAAGGTTGGTTCGGTGCACAGGTAGAAGGTTGGTTGGGTGCACAGGTAGAAGGTAGGTTGGATGCACAGGTAGAAGGTAGGTTGGATGCATGGGTAGAAGGTTGGTTGGATGTGCAGGCAGGACCCAATCTCCCTTGAGAAACTGTATCTCAATACTGATTCACCTGGTTTGGTCGAGAGTTCATGTTCATCCAATGTAGGGCAGAGGTGTGGGGGGGGGGGGGCGTCGTCGTACACAGACACTTCCCACCACCGACTTATAGGGAAAAGCCTTTGGATCGGCCCGGGTTCTCCCACCTAATTCCTGACCCCCCGGACAGCCGGCCCGGCCGTGTCCACATACACACCAGATCTTCACCTCGTCCGGCCGTCCATGGAGGAAGCGGCCACCTGTCTTCTGCATGCTGTGGTTACATAGAATGTTCTCTGGGAATTTGCAGTCTCATGTAGCACAGAGCTATAAATCGCTTACTGATCCCAGATTGCATGGATTAATCACGGCCATTGACTTCTAGAATCATTAGATGACGCTAATGTAAACACTTTACTCTGTGATTACAGATGAGCCATAAAGAGGACAAACCTGGACAAAGTTGAATGTGTGATGAATCACAATTTTCCAGTTTTCTGGTGCAGGAAGATTCATTAAGAGCGAAACCGATGACGATTCCACCCGATTCTCCCGAAGATCGGACAATTTACCATACACAGGACAACCTGAAAATTCTCATTCACCAGACTGGGCCTCCTTTGCCTTTTATTGGTGGATCATTCCAATTTCTTCATCATTGGGATTCCGTATTGGGGTTCTGGTTCAGAAAAGCTCCCCAACCTCAGAAGTCTTCTCCACAGCAGTACAACCCCCCCTTACCTTCAGCCCTCCCCCCTCCTGCCGCCTATCGGACACTGAAATGCGCTCAATGTAGATGGCTCTGCTTATGCACGTTGTGCTTTTGCTATTGAACACAGTGCCACTCCAACACGTGCCTTCAGATAAATGCATCAGGGCCTACATCTGGCCTGCTTTGCCTGAAATTAGAATGTGTCTCAATAAGACCCACCCCCAAGGAGCCACACAGGCTTTTATTCCCACAGCCAACCTCAAGCTCCTCCCAGTAAAAAAGGACGCCAATTGTGTTTGGGAGCCACGTCGCACGACCGCGCAATTGTCAGTTAAAGCATTTTTAAGAAAAAATGAAATCTTGCAATATAACTTTCCGAAGATGAAGTGGTTAGAAATGTAAAAAAAATAGGTAGGGTGGGGGGGAGTGGTGCAGACTTTATGGACCACTTGGTCTTTTTTCTGCCGTCACTCTTCTTAATTTCTATGTTTATTCAAAACATGAAATCTTGCATTAAAATTTTCCAACGATGAAGTGGTTAGAAAAAAATATATAAAAAAAAATTATACATAAAAAAAAAAAAAAAGTTAGGGTTATGGGGGGGGGGGGGGGGGAGTGGTGCAGACTTTATGGACCACTTGGTCTTTTTTCTGCCGTCACTCTTCTTCATTTATATGTTTTTAAAAAAAGATGAAATCTTGCATTAAAATTTACCGAAGAGGAAGTGGTTCGAAATAAAATATAAAAAAATGATACAATTAAAAAAAAAAAAAAAAAAAGTAGGGTTGGGGGGGGGGGGGGGAGTGGTGCAGACTTTATGGACCACTTGGTCTTTTTTCTGCTGCCACTCTTCTTTGTTTCTATTTTTTTCCATGAAATCTCTCTTTTCGGGGGATGATCCATGGGATATGTAGAATTCCGGTTCTCCGGGGGTCCAGGCGCTCCTCAGCCCGGCGGTGGGTCTGAGTTCCCTCCTCGCGGGTCTACGAGGTGATAGTTAAATAGAACGGGATGGATTGGGGCCGGCAGGGAAAAGATATTGAGAATAATATCATTGCTTCCCATAGTGTCCTCCAGAGAGCTCCCGGCCTAATCATGGCGCTCTATATAATACTATTTGTTTGCCGCTCTGGCAGCTTTATAGGCGCTCGTAGGGCCGCAAATAAGGACACCAATTTGCCAGCGCAGTGTGTTTTGATAACCGACCTCTCCATAAATCTGGATTAAAATCAAAAGGGAAAAATTTAAGGCGACTGGGGCAGGGGAAACAGATGAAAGGTCGCACGTCTTGATGGCTTCGGTGGCGCGGTGACTGAGGCGAGGCTGCGGTTCAGCATGCGGTCACAGGGGGGGCTGGAGATGTATGGGCGGCGTGCCGGGTTCTGGGGCCGGGGCATGGGTCACTCAAGTGATGACTTCTCTCCGCTCTGCATCAATGAGACAAGCAGGGGGGGGGGGGAAATATATGGGACGTGATTGGGAACGGAACTTTATACCCCACCGGGGGGGGGGGGGGCGCTCCATGATGGAGATAGAGAGGGTCTTGTAGCAAAATATTCTATTCCTCCCGGAGAATTCTTCAAAGAGTGAGGGGGAAAAGTATTAGACCCCCTGCTGATTTTGTATGTTTGCCCCACCGACAAAGAAACGATCGGTCTATAATTTTATTGGTCAGTTTCTATCTTTTTTTTAAATACCGTATATTCTCGAGTATAAGCCGACCCGAATATAAGCCGAGGCACCTAATTTTACCACAAAAAACTGGGAAAACGTATTGACTCGAGTATAAGCCTAGGGTGCGCCCATGCCTCACTGTGTCCATGCCTCACTGTGCCCATGCCTCACTGTGTCCATCCCTCACTGTGCCCATGCCTCACTGTGCCCATGCCTCACTGTGCCCATGCCTCACTGTGTCCATGCCTCACTGTGCCCATGCCTCACTGTGCCCATGCCTCACTGTGCCCATGCCTCACTGTGCCCATGCCTCACTGTGTCCATGCCTCACTGTGCCCATGCCTCACTGTGCCCATGCCTCACTGTGTCCATGCCTCACTGTGCCCATGCCTCACTGTGTCCATCCCTCACTGTGCCCATGCCTCACTGTGCCCATGCCTCACTGTGCCCATGCCTCACTGTGTCCATGCCTCACTGTGCCCATGCCTCACTGTGCCCATGCCTCACTGTGCTCATGCCTCACTGTGTCCATGCCTCTCTGTATCCATGCCTCACTGTGTCCATGCCTCACTGTGCCCATGCCTCACTGTGTCTATGACTAGACTGACGTTTAACATAGGAGTCTATGGACGGGGTGCCCGGCTTTGAAAAATCGGTGCTCCCCAGCCGTAGATCCCCCAGACAACAAACTTTGTACCCTTATAAAGGATAAATGTGGCTACATGTGTGCCAAGTTCTGGGTCCAGGGAACCTATGACCGGCCGGTACCAGGTCCCCAAAGTCACTGGAGAAATGACCGTTTAACATGGGAGTCTATGGACGGGGTGCCCGGCTTTGAAAAATCGGTGCTCCCCGGCCGTAGATCCCCCAGACAACAAACTTTGTACCCTTGTAGAGGAGAAATGGGGCTACATGTGTGCCAAGTTCCGGGTCCAGGGAACCTATGACCGGCCGGTACCGGGTCCCCAAAGTCACTGGAGAAATTACCGTTTAACATAGGAGTCTATGGACGGGGTGCCCGGCTTTGAAAAATCGGTGCTCCCCAGCCGTAGATCCCCCAGACAACAAACTTTGTACCCTTATAAAGGAGAAATGTGGCTACATGTGTGCCAAGTTCTGGGTCCAGGGAACCTATGACCGGCCAGTACCAGGTCCCCAAAGTCACTGGAGAAATTACCGTTTAACATGGGAGTCTATGGACGGGGTGCCCGGCTTTGAAAAATCGGCGCTCCCCGGCCGTAGATCTCCCAGACAAAAAACTTTGTACCCTTGTAGAGGAGAAATGGGGCTACATGTGTGCCAAGTTCCGGGTCCAGGGAACCTATGACCGGCCGGTACCGGGTCCCCAAATTCACTGGAGAAATTACCGTTTAACATGGGAGTCTATGGAAGGGGTACCCGGGTTTGAAAAATCGGCGCTCCCCGGCCGTAGGTCCCCCGCACAACAATTTTGTTTTTTACTAGTAATGGCGGCGTTCAGCGATTTTTTACCGGGACTACAACATTGCGGCGGACAAATTTGACACGGAGACTTTTTGGGGACCAGTGACGCTCCTCCCAACTGTCCCAGATTTCGAGGGACTGTCCCTGATTTGGAAAATTGTCCCTCTGCCCCTCTTTCCCCCTCATTTGGTCTGATCCACATAGATGTATATAAAATGCACTTTTTATCTATCAAAAAGTGTTTCCCGGGCCAGTGGCGGTTCGTCCATAGAGGGCGCTGGAGTGCCGCCCCCTCTGGCTCTCGCCCGCCACTGAGTATAATAACATAGATTCATGCATTGCATGAATGCATGTTATCGTTGCCAGCTGCCGCTGGTCTGTTCAGGTGGCCGGAACTTTAGCGCCGACCACCTGAATATCGGCAGCTGGTTGGCTGTACGGAAGTGCCTATCAGAGCCAGCGACTCTGATAGGCTTTCCAAGTACAGCCCTCGGCTCCCGGATGTCTTATCCTCGGAACGTACAGGGGGGGGGGGGGGGGCTGGTGCGTTCTTTGGATAAGACTGACGGCCGTCTCAGCCAATCAGGTTCCCCGATTCTGGTTATCGGTAACCTGATTGGCTGAAGCGTCACCAAGGCGGGAGAAGACATCGAGGGATGTGGAAGGAGTAAGGTAAGTGCATTTTACAGGGCACAGCGGCGACAATGGGCACAGAGGCGACAAAGGGCACAGTGGCATCAATGGGCACAGTGGTGACAAAGGGCATAGTGGTGGCAAAGGGCACAGTGGCATCAATGAGCACAGAGGCGACAAAGGGCACAGTGGCATCGATGGGCACAGTGGTGACAAAGGGCACAGTGGCATCAATGGGCACAATGGTGACAAAGGGCACAGTGGCATCAATGGGAACAGTGGTGACAAAGGGCACAGTGGTGACAATGGGCACAGTGGTGACAATTAAAGGGCACAGTGACAACAATGGGCACAGTGGCGACAATTAAAGGGCACAGTGACAACAATGGGCACAGTGGCGCAATTAAAGGGCACAGTGACAACAATGGGCACAGTGGCGACAATTAAAGGGCACAGTGGCGACAATTGGCACAGTGGCGACAATTGAGGGGCACAGGGGCTGCATTTGATGGCATGGCACAGTGGTGACAATGGGCACAGTGGTGACAGTTAAAGGGCACAGTGACAACAATGGGCAGTGGCGACAATTAAAGGGCACAGTGACAACAATGGGCACAGTGGCGCAATTAAAGGGCACAGTGACAACAATGGGCACAGTGGCGACAATTAAAGGGCACAGTGGCGACAATTGGCACAGTGGCGACAATTGAGGGGCACAGGGGCTGCATTTGATGGCATGGCACAGTGGTGACAATGGGCACAGTGGTGACAATTAAAGGGCACAGTGGTGACAATTGGCACAGTGGCGAAAATTGAGGGGCACAGTGGCTGCATTTGATGGGCACAGTGAGGCTGCAATGTTTTTCTTTTTTTTTTTTTCGTTTGCGCCCACCCAAAAAATTTGAGCACCAGCCGCCACTGTTCCCGGCACTAAACCTTTCATCTGATCTCCAAATTGCTACATTTGTAAATTCCAAAAGCCAATATAAAGGAATAGTAGCAGTAAAAAAAAAAGTACTTGCCTATCAAAGCGAGTTTCCCCATAGAAGTCAAAGGAAACAAAGATAATTAGTTCCGCACTGACTTCTATGGGATGCAATACCGCATGTGGCCAGAGGTGGGTGGGCGCCGGAGAGTCCTCGGAAATAATCAGAAAGGCTCGGGGACAGCTCGGCTGACCCCTGAAAACCTTGGAAAGGCTCGGGAACTGAGTATTTCTGAACGATTATGATCGGTTCCCGGCGCCTCCCCCCCCCCCCACACCTCTGGCCAAATGCGGTACTGCACGCCCCATTAGCTTGGGTTCTGCTCGTTTCGCGAGACAAAAACACACGCAAAGCGAGTCAGAATTTTTTTTTTTAAAGTTGCTTGTTATTCAAAACGCTCGTTAACAGTGTTACTCGTAAAACCGAGTAACATATATTTTTTAACATACTGTCACCAGTCAGTGTCCCTGATCACTGCCACGCCAGTCATATGATGACGCCGTACTGCACTGGTGACAGGATGTAACAAAAATATATACTGTATATATATATTTTTTATTTCTTAACCACTTCAGCCCCGGACCCTTTTGTAGCTTAACCACTTCCCGCCCGGTCAATATGAGATTTACGTCCGGGAAGTGGTTCTGAAATCCTGACTGGACTTCTATGGACGTCCTGCAGGATTTCATGCTGCACGCGCCCGTGGGGGCGCGCAGCGTGCCGATCGGTGATGCGGGGTGTCAGTCTGACACCCTGCATCTCCGATCTCGGTAAAGAGCCTCCGGCGGAGGCTCTTTACCACGTGATCAGCCGTGTCCAATCACGGCTGATCACGATGTAAACAGGAAGAGCCGTTGATGGCTCTTCTTTACTCGCGTCTGACAGACATGAGTAGAGGAGAGCTGATCGGCGGCTCTCCTGACAGGGGGGGGTTTGCGCTGATTGTTTATCAGCGCAGCCCCCCCTCGGATCACCACACTGGACCACCAGGGAAGGGCAAAAAAAAAAAGGGGCAATAAAAAATAAAAAAAAGTCAGTGAAAAAAAAAAAAAAGAGCAGTAAAAAAAAAAATATGCCAACTAGTGCCCACAAATGGGCACTGACTGGCAACATGGATACATCAGAGCCGCCCCACAGTGTCCATCAGTGCCACCTCACAGTGTCCATCAGTGCCCATCCATGCCCAGTGCCCACCTATCAGTGCCTATCTGTGCCACCCATAAGTACCCATCAGTGCCACCCATGAGTGCCCATCTGTGCCGCCCATGAGTGCCCATCAGTGCCGCCCATGAGTGCCCATCAGTGCCCATCAGTGCCGCCTATGAGTGCCCATCAGTGCCACCTATGAGTGCCCATCAGTACCGCATACCAGCGCCGCCAATCAGTGCCCATCAGTGCCACCTTTTCGGTGCCCATCAGTACTACCTCATCGATATCCATCAGTGCCATCTCATCAGTGCCGCCATATCAGTGCCCGTAATTGAAAGAGAAAACGTACTTATTTACAAAAAAATTAACAGAAAAAAATCAAAACGTAATTTTTTTCAAAATTTTCAGTCTTTTTTTAGTTGTTGCGCAAAAAAAAAAAACGCAGAGGTGATCAAATACCACCAAAAGAAAGCTCTATTTGTGGGGGGAAAAAGGACGTCAATTTTGTTTGGGTACAGTGTCGCATGACCGCGCAATTGCCATTCAAAGTGCAACAGCGCTGAAAGCTGAAAATCGGCCTGGGCGGGAAGGTGCGTAAGTGCCTGGTATGGAAGTGGTTAAGGACCAGGCCAGTTTTTGCGATTCGGCACTGCGTCGCTTTAACTGACAATTGCGCGGTCGTGCGACGTGGCTCCCAAACAAAATTTACGTCCTTTTCCCCCCCAAAAAATAGAGCTTTATTTTGGTGGTATTTGATCCCCTCTGCGGTTTTTATTTTTTTGGCGCTATAAACAAAAATAGAGCGACATTTTTGGAAAAAAAAAAGCAATATTTTTTACTTTTTTCTATAATAAATATCTCCAAAAAATATATATTAAAAAAAAATTTTTCCTCAGTTTAGGCCGATACTTATTCTTCTACATATTTCTGCAAAAAAAAAAAGCAATAAGCGTTTATTGATTGGTTTGCGCAAAATTTATAGCGTTTACAAAATAGGGGATAGTTTTATGGCATTTTTATTAATATATATATATTTTTACTAGTAATGGCGGCGATCAGCAATTTTTATCATGACTGCGACATTATGGCGGACACATCGGACACTTTTGACACCATTTTGGGACCATTGTCATTTTTACAGCGATCAGTGCTATAAAAATGCATTGATTACTGTAAAAATTACACTGGCAGTGAAGGGACTAACCTGAAGGGGTTAAGTGTGTCCTAGGGAGTGATTCTAACTGTTAGGGGGCGTGGCTATGAGTGACATGTCACTGATCGCTGTTCCCGATAACAGGGAACATATGATCAGTGACATGCTACTAGGAAGAATGGGGAGATGTTGTGTTTACACTTGCCTCTCCCCATTCTTCAGCTCCATGACACAGTCACGGACCACACAGCGGCAAATTAAAGGGGACGTACCTGTACGCCCATTTGCCCAGCCGTGCCATCCAGTCTGGTGGACCCCTGTCCTCGTAAATAAAGAGCCTGGTGGACCCCTGTCCTCGTAGAGTAAAGGCCTGGTGGGCCTCTGTCCTCATAGAGTAAAGGCCTGGTGGGCCTCTGTCCTCGTAGAGTAAAGGCTTGGTGGACCCCTGTCCTCGTAAAAAAAGGGCCTGGTGGACTTTTGTCTTTGTTGAGTAAAAGCTCGGTGGACCTCTGTCCTAGTTGAGTAAAGGCCTGGTGGTCCTCTGTCCTAGTTGAGTAAAGGCCTGGTGGACCTCTGTCCTAGTTGAGTAAAGGCCTGGTGGACCTCTGTCTTAGTTGAGTAAAGGCCTGGTTGGCCTCTGTCTTTGTTGAGTAAAGGCCTGGTGGACCTCTGTCCTCATTGAGTAAAGGCCTGGTGGACCTGTCTCCTAGTTGAGTAAAGACCTGGTGGACCTTTGTCCTAGTTGAGTAAAGGCCTGGTGGGCTTCTGTCCTCGTTGAGTAAAGGCCTGGTGGACCTCTGTCCTCGTTGAGTAAAGGCCTGGTGGACCTCTGTCCTAGTTGAGTAAAGGCCTGGTGGATCTCTGTCCTCATTAAAAAAAAGCCTGGTGGGCCTCTGTCCTCGTTGAGTAAAGGCCTGGTGGACCCCTGTCCTTGTTAAAAAAGGGCCTGGTGGACCTCTGTCCTAGTAAAAATAAAGCCTGGTGGGCCTCTGTCCTAGTTGAGTAAAGGCCTGGTGGACCTCTGTCCTCATTGAGTAAAGGCCACTAGTGAGTCTTCTATGGGGCCAATGACTGGAAATTAGGCTCTATTCACACTTCTGCGACTCCAAAATCAAATAATTTCCATAGCGACTTTGAGGTTCCTTTCACACTTGTGCGACTTGGGACCCAGACTTGTGAGGCCCCCCAAGTCACAGAACATGTGAAATTCAATGTATTTCTATGAGGGGCGTTCCTACTGCCTCTAAAGAGGTCGCTGCGACTTTAGAAAAGACACTACTTTGGTCCAACTGTTAATGCGACTTTGGCCCCGAGAATGTAAAGTCAGTTCAATGTCGCAGCAAAAGTCGCTCCAACATCACACTGGAAATTGTGTCCCTTTGGAGACACGCTAATATAAAAGCAGCCCGATGTGGCTTTGATGCAACGTGGAATGTTTTCACTTGGATGCCACTTTGGCTATTGACTTTGACTGTTGCACAACTGTCGCATTGATAACATTAGAAGGTGACTTTCACGCGACTTTTGTTTACATTGCGGTCTATGGCACTCAAGTCGCATGAAAGTCACATCAAATTAGTGCAGGAACTTTTTTTAAAGAACGATCGGCAGGTCCCGGCAGACATCACATGATTGGACACAGCGGGGGCGACTTGCCGCTTTGTGTGGGGCGGTCCTTAAGTGGTTAAAGTGTGACATGTTGGGTTTCTATTTACTGAGCATGTGTTTTAAATTATACAAAAAAATTGGGCTAACTTTACTGGTTTTTTTAATTTTTTTTTATTATTCATTAAATTGTATTTTTTCCCCCAAAAAATTGCGTTGTCAAGTCACACCCCATCAGACGCAGCCTGTACCATGTGATCTGCTGTGACAAATCACAGCAGATCACATGACAATTGTAAACAATGATTGGCTTCCTTTCATGCTATATCCATTTGTGTACATTTGCTTTGCTAGCTGTGATTGGTCACAGTGATCACATGGTACAGACTGGGCTAAATCACAACAATACTAACAATAAAAATGGTTGCTTATACCTGTGAAATTCACTGTTATAAGCAATCACAATGTGTGAAAAAATAAATAAAAAAATCAATCCTGATCACTTCCTCAGAGTAGTACAATGTTACTATGGTAACATTTTATTGCTCTGGACACAGTGTGTAAAATAAAAATAACAAAAAAAGAATAAAAAAAAAGAAAAAAAGAAAATACAATATATATATATATATATATATATATATATATATATATATATATATATATATATATATATAATATATTTAAAAAAAAAAGAAAAAATCCTAAAAAAAAAGAAAAAACAATATATATATAGTTTTTTCTTTTTTACCATTTCTTATGATTTTTTTTTTTTTTTACTTTTTTTACACACTGTGACCAGAGCAATAAAATGTTTCCATAGTTGTATATATATAATTTTATTTTAAACGTACTGTCACCAGTCACTGATTACTGCCACACCAGTTATACGATGACGCTGAATATAATGCTAATAAACAGTGCTGTTGCAATTCATTGTTTATTAGGACTGGAGTGCATTTTTTTGGGGGGGGGGGGGGGGAATTAAAAATTAAGAAATAAAAAATAAATAATTTTTTTAACATTATCCTGTCACCAGGATTTCCCCCCCAAAAAACGCACTCCAGTCAAACAATAAACAATGAATTGCAACAGCACTGTTTATTAGCAATGTATTGTTTATTAGCATTAGATTCAGTGTCATCGTATAACGGGTGTGGCAGTAATCAGAGACACTGACTGGTGACAGTATGTTTGGAATATATATATATATATATATATATATATATATATATATATATAAATATTGTTTTTCTTTTTTATTATATATATATATTTTTACAATTTTTATTTTTTATTTTTATGTATCGTTTATTAGCATTAGAATCAGCGTCATTGTATAATGGCTGTGGCAGTGATCAGGGACACTGACTGGTGACAGTATGTTTAAAAAATATATATATATATTGTTTTTTCTTTTTATTATATATTTTTTATTTTGTACAATTTTTTTTTTATGTATAGTTTATTAGCATTAGATTCAGCGTCATCATATAAAGGGTGTGGCAGTGATCAGGGACACTGACTGGTGACAGTATGTTTAAAAAAAAAAATATATATATATATATATATATATATATTGTTCTTTCTTTTTTATTATACATATATTTTTTTTTTACAATTTTTTTTTTAATGTATCTTTTATTAGCATTAGATTCAGCGTCATCGTACATCATATAACGGGTGTGGCAGTGATCAGGGACACTGACTGGTGACAGTATGTTTAAAAAAAAAATATATATATATATATATATATAAATAGATATAAAAAAATATTGTTTTTCTTTTTTATTATATACTTTTTTTTTTACAATTTTCATTTTTTATGTATCGTTTATTAGCATTAGATTTTCATCTCATATACCGGGACTTACATGGCAGAACTGTCATCACGGTCCAGTAATGGTTAGTAATGTGGGGGGAGGGGGTGTTAGTAATGTGGGGGTGGGGGTGATGGTGATGTGGGGGGGAGGTGTAGGGGGAGGGTGTGATGTGGGGGGGGGGGTGTAGGGGGTAATGTGGGGGGGGGGGTGTAGGGGGAGGGGATTGATGTGGGGGGGGTTGAGGTTGCCCTCACAAGGATGTAATAAAAGCCTCAGACAGTCTCCTTCCCCTCCCCCGTGTATGGAGGACTCCGGACATCCCCGACCAATCACTGCGCTCCATGCGCTCCGCTCACCTTCTCCTCAGAGGCGGTCGTCCTGCCCACAAGGCCGGCCTGCACGTGCCGCCATGGTAACTCATTTCTCCCTGCGGCAGCATCAGGCTCAATAAGCCCCGCCTCCTCCGGAGGTTCGGTATTCGGGATCGGGACACATTTTTAGGAATTATTTTGCTGATTTGCATTTCTCTGCATTTTGGTAAAAAAAAATAAAAAATCAGATTGTTTACATTTTTTTGGGGGGTTCCAGCATCATGTGTTTCCTGCAGGGGCTGCATGCCGCGTTCATGTGGTACCTGGGATGCCTACTTATTGCATTGCTGGCGTTATCTCCATGCCACGTGCTCTGGAAAAGAGGGCGGCGCCAGAACGCTCCACCACTGGCGCCGTCCTTACCAGAGACCATCACCACAGCGGCCAAGAAGAGTTTAGAATGCCCGATCTCTTCACCACTGGCATCGTGTTTACCGGGGATAATCAGCACAGCTCCCAAAAAGGGTTGGAAAACGCCCAATCTCTCCACCGCTGGCGCCGTGCTCACCGAAGATCATCACCACAACGCCCAAGAAGAGTGAGAAGAGTTTAGAGCACCCAATCTCTCCACCACTGGCTTCGTGCTCACCGGAGATCATCAACACAATGCCCAAAAAGGGTTGGGAAACGCCCAATCTCTCCACCGCTGGCATTGTGCCCACCGAAGGTAATCAGCAAAGCGCCCAAAAAGGGTTGGGAACACCCAATCTCTCCACCGCTGGCATTGTGCTCAACGAAGGTAATCAGCAAAGCGCCCAAAAAGGGTTGGGAACACCCAATCTCTCCACCGCTGGCATTGTGCTCACCGAAGGTAATCAGCAAAGCGCCCAAAAAGGGTTGGGAATGCCGAGATTTCCCATCACGGGGGGTTCATCACCATTCAACCTGAGGAGTTTAAGGTGAAGGCCAAAGTCCTCCTAGAAGTATGAAGAAAGTCCAGATTGCCCAGGGGGAGCTGGGGGAGCATCTGACGCTACTTCTTTTGATGGTCCACAGCCGTAACGGTGGAGACCACGTTACGTCACTGCCTTCCTCATCTTTTTAGATGGCACCCCGTGTCGCTGCTTTGGTGGAGAAGACAATATAGGCGGCTAAGACAAAGGAAGAGCGCCTAGACTGCCTCTACAGCTGATCTACTGGTCCACTGATCTACTCGTCCACTGGTCTACTGGTGGTCTACTGGTGCACTGATCTATTGGTCAACTGATCTACTGGTCCATCTATCTACTGGTCCACTGATCTACTCACCCACTGATCTACTCACCCACTGATCTACTGGTCCACTGATCTACTCACCCACTGATCTACTGGTCCACTGATCTACTCACCCACTGATCTACTGGTCCACTGATCTATTGATCTACTGGTCCACCGATCTACTCATCCACTGGTCCACTGATCTACTGGTCCACTGACCTACTCATCCACTGATCTACTGGTGCACTGATCTACTGGTCCACTGATCTATTGGTCCACTGACCTACTCATCCACTGATCTACTGGTCCACTGATCTACTGGTCCACTGATCTACTGGTCCATTAATCTACTTATCCACTGATCTACTCATCCACTAATCTACTGGTGCACTGACCTATTGGTCCACTGATCTTCTGGTCCACTGATCTACTAGTCCATCGATCTACTGGTCCACTGATCTACTGGTCCGCTGATCTACTCACCCACTGATCCACTGGTCTACTGATCTACTGGTCCACTAATCTACTCACCCACTGATCTACTGGTCCACTGGTCTACTAGTCCATCGATCTACTGGTCCACTGATCTACTGGTCCACTGATCTACTCACCCACTGATCCACTGGTCTACTGATCTACTGGTCCACTGATCTACTCAACCACTGATCTACTTGTCCTCTGGTCTACTGGTCCACTGATCTACTGGTCCACTGGTCTACTGGTCCACTGATCTACTTGTCCATCTATCTACTGGTTCACTGATCTACTCACCCACTGATCTACTGGTCCACTGATCTACTCACCCACTGATCCACTGGTCTACTGGTCCACTGATCTACTGGTCCACCGATCTACTCATCCACTGATCTACTAGTCCACTGGTCTACTGATCTACTGATTGCTGGTTCAATGCTTTACAGGCTTCTGTGGGGAGAATAATAAATGCGGGGGGAGGGGGGGTTGCACACACTCCTGGTGTCTGCATCCACGGGGATTGTATGTATATCTGACAAGCCGAATGATGACTCCCGGATGGAAGCGATCGGGTGGCTGCAGATTGCTTCCAAACCCCCTGGTAAAGACTGCATCACCCCCCCCCCCTCCGGTACCGTGGACCAGCATGGCAGGTTCCGCCAGCCCGCGTGGACATGCCTCCGCTCTCCTCCACCCCTTCTCGCTGACCTGGAAGCGGCGGGTAAAATGTCACTTCCGGGTCCCCGTGTCACTTTCCCCGCCACGTCCTGCACTGCCTTAGATTCATCGGAGGGCAGATAAGACATCCGGGGTACAAACAAAAACAGCGACTGCCCCAACCTGTAACCGGCCCCTAACAGCAAGGAACCCATGGAAGAGCAACGCATGTCACACAGCTACCGGGAAATATTCCCAGCTCAACCTACCAGCCAGCCTGCAGCAACCCCTACCGGGAAATATTCCCAGCTCAACCTACCAGCCAGCCTGCAGCAACCCCTACCGGGAAATATTCCCAGCTCAACCTACCAGCCAGCCTGCAGCAACCCCTACCGGGAAATATTCCCAGCTCAACCTACCAGCCAGCCTGCAGCAACCCCTACCGGGAAATATTCCCAGCTCAACCTACCAGCCAGCCTGCAGCAACCCCTACCGGGAAATATTCCCAGCTCAACTTACCAGCCAGCCTGCAGCAACCCCTACCGGGAAATATTCCCAGCTCAACTTACCAGCCAGCCTGCAGCAACCCCTACCGGGAAATATTCCCAGCTCAACTTACCAGCCAGCCTGCAGCAACCCCTACCGGGAAATATTCCCAGCTCAACCTACCAGCCAGCCTGCAGCAACCCCTACCGGGAAATATTCCCAGCTCAACCTACCAGCCAGCCTGCAGCAACCCCTACCGGGAAATATTCCCAGCTCAACCTACCAGCCAGCCTGCAGCAACCCCTACCGGGAAATATTCCCAGCTCAACCTACCAGCCAGCCTGCAGCAACCCCTACCGGGAAATATTCCCAGCTCAACCTACCAGCCAGCCTGCAGCAACCCCTACCGGGAAATATTCCCAGCTCAACCTACCAGCCAGCCGGCAGCAACCCCTACCGGGAAATATTCCCAGCTCAACCTACCAGCCAGCCTGCAGCAACCCCTACTGGGAAATATTCCCAGCTCAACCTACCAGCCAGCCTGCAGCAACCCCTACCGGGAAATATTCCCAGCTCAACCTACCAGCCAGCCTGCAGCAACCCCTACCGGGAAATATTCCCAGCTCAACCTACCAGCCAGCCTGCAGCAACCCCTACCGGGAAATATTCCCAGCTCAACCTACCAGCCAGCCTGCAGCAACCCCTACCGGGAAATATTCCCAGCTCAACCTACCAGCCAGCCTGCAGCAACCCCTACCGGGAAATATTCCCAGCTCAACTTACCAGCCAGCCTGCAGCAACCCCCATTCTCCTGTCTAACAGCTGGAAGATATCCGGAGTCTTTTAGAACTCGGCTGTCTCATTAACCACTTGAGATCCTTAATTTCCGGGAGGCCGTCAATAGACGTCCTCCCCCTTGCGCGCTCCCCGCGGGCCCCCTGCAGGTCACTGAGACTCGGGTGATCACAGATCCGAGTGTGGGGCGGATCCCAGCCCCTTACCATGTGATCAGCTGTCAGCCAATGACAGCTGACCACGTGGTGTAAACAAAAGCTCGGCAATCGTTTTTTTTTTTCCTCCTCAAGCCGACAGCGCAAAGAGAATAAAAAGCCGATCACCGGCATATGTGCAAGGGACATCGTTCCCGAGGAGGAGGGGCACATCTGCTTCATCTGTGCCAATCCGTACCCCCTGCCAGTGCCCACAGTGCCACCTATCAATGCCCAACAGTGGCGCCAATCAGAGCCTCATCTGTGCCACCTAGCAGTGCTGCCTATCAGTCTAACCTACCAGTGCCGATCAGTGCCCAATATTGCCACCCATCAGTGCCCATCACTGTCACTTATCAGTGCCCAGCACTGCCAGCTATCAGTGCCACCTATTATTGCCACTTCTCAGTGCCCGCCAGTGCCACCTATCAATGCCCTTATGTGCCACCCGTCAGTGCCACCTCTCAGTGCCGCCTATCAGTGTCCAGCAGTGCCGCCTTATCGGTGCCCATCAGTGCAGCCCATCAGTGGCTGTAATAATAACCCCCAGCATTGGTGTCAGTGGCTGTAATAATAACCCCCAGCATTGGTGTCAGTGGCTGTAATAATAACCCCCAGCATTGGTGTCAGTGGCTGTAATAATAACCCCCAGCATTGGTGTCAGTGGCTGTAATAATAACCCCCAGCATTGGTGTCAGTGGCTGTAATAATAACCCCCAGCATTGGTGTCAGTGGCTGTAATAATAACCCCCAGCATTGGTGTCAGTGGCTGTAATAATAACCCCCAGCATTGGTGTCAGTGGCTGTAATAATAACCCCCAGCATTGGTGTCAGTGGCTGTAATAATAACCCCCAGCATTGGTGTCAGTGGCTGTAATAATAACCCCCAGCATTGGTGTCAGTGGCTGTAATAATAACCCCCAGCATTGGTGTCAGTGGCTGTAATAATAACCCCCAGCATTGGTGTCAGTGGCTGTAATAATAACCCCCAGCATTGGTGTCAGTGGCTGTAATAATAACCCCCAGCATTGGTGTCAGTGGCTGTAATAATAACCCCCCAGCATTGGTGTCAGTGGCTGTAATAATAACCCCCAGCATTGGTGTCAGTGGCTGTAATAATAACCCCCAGCATTGGTGTCAGTGGCTGTAATAATAACCCCCAGCATTGGTGTCAGTGGCTGTAATAATAACCCCCAGCATTGGTGTGAGTGGCTGTAATGATAACCCCCAGCATTGGTGTCAGTGGCTGTAATGATAACCCCCAGCATTGGTGTCAGTGGCTGTAATAATAACCCCCAGCATTGGTGTCAGTGGGTGTAATAATAACCCCCAGCATTGGTGTCAGTGGCTGTAATAATAACCCCCAGCATTGGTGTCAGTGGCTGTAATGATAACCCCCAGCATTGGTGTCAGTGAAGGTTATATAGCTGCGCTGAAATCTAAACAACTTGGGGCAGATCCTCGTACCTTTGCGCCGGGCGCAGCGTACGCTACGCCGCCGTAACTTATCTTTTTTTTTTGAATCCACAAAAGAATCCGCGCCGTAAGTTACGGCGGCGTAGTGTATCTCTCGCGGCGTAAGGGCGCGGAATTCAAATCTCTGTGATGGGGGCGTGTTTTATGTAAATACGTTGTGACCCGACGTTAACTACGTGTTTTTTTAACTGCGCATGCGCCATCCGCGGGGATATCCCAGTGCGCATGCGCTAAATTAAACCGGAACCAGCCAATGCTTACGACGGTGACGTCATTCTACGCAAATCCCTATTCGCGAACGACTTACGCAAACGACGTAAAATTTTCAAATTTCTAGGCGGGAACGACGGCCACACTTAACATCGGGTACGCCTCAGTATAGCAGCTTTAACTATACGCCGGAAAAAGCCGAACGCAAACGACGTAAAAAAATGCGCCGGGCCGACGTACGTTCGTGGATCGCCGTAACTAGCTAATTTGCATACTCGACGCAGATTTAGACGGGAACGCCACCTAGCGGCCACCGGAAAATTGCAGCTTAGATCCGGCGGCGTACGAAGACGTATGCCTGTCGGATCGATCCCAGATGCCGTCGTATCTTGTTTTGTGGATACAAAACAAAGATACAACGCGCAAAATTTGAAATTACGCGGCGTATCAAGAGAGTGTAAGCTCCTCTGTACAGAGACTGATGTGACTGTGGGGGGAGGGGACATTAGAGTGTAAGCTCCTCTGTACAGAGACTGATGTGACTGTGGGGGGGGAGGGGACATTAGAGTGTAAGCTCCTCTGTACAGAGACTGATGTGATGTGGGGGAGGGGACATTAGAGTGTAAGCTCCTCTGTACAGAGACTGATGTGACTGTGGGGGGGAGGGGACATTAGAGTGTAAGCTCCTCTGTACAGAGACTGATGTGACTGTGGGGGGAGGGGACATTAGAGTGTAAGCTCCTCTGTACAGAGACTGATGTGATGTGTGGGGGAGGGGACATTAGAGTGTAAGCTCCTCTGTACAGAGACTGATGTGATGTGTGGGGGAGGGGACATTAGAGTGTAAGCTCCTCTGTACAGAGACTGATGTGATGTGGGGGGGAGGGGACATTAGAGTGTAAGCTCCTCTGTACAGAGACTGATGTGATGTGGGGGGGAGGGGACATTAGAGTGTAAGCTCCTCTATACAGAGACTGATGTGACTGTGGGGGAGGGGACATTAGAGTGTAAGCTCCTCTGTACAGAGACTGATGTGACTGTGGGGGGGAGGGGGACATTAGAGTGTAAGCTCCTCTGTACAGAGACTGATGTGATGTGGGGGGAGGGGACATTAGAGTGTAAGCTCCTCTGTACAGAGACTGATGTGACTGTGGGGGGGAGGGGACATTAGAGTGTAAGCTCCTCTGTACAGAGACTGATGTGATGTGGGGGGGAGGGGACATTAGAGTGTAAGCTCCTCTGTACAGAGACTGATGTGATGTGGGGGGAGGGGACATTAGAGTGTAAGCTCCTCTGTACAGAGACTGATGTGACTGTGGGGGGGAGGGGACATTAGAGTGTAAGCTCCTCTGTACAGAGACTGATGTGATGTGGGGGGGAGGGGACATTAGAGTGTAAGCTCCTCTGTACAGAGACTGATGTGATGTGGGGGGGGGGGACATTAGAGTGTAAGCTCCTCTGTACAGAGACTGATGTGATGTGGGGGGGAGGGGACATTAGAGTGTAAGCTCCTCTGTACAGAGACTGATGTGATGTGGGGGGGGAGGGGACATTAGAGTGTAAGCTCCTCTGTACAGAGACTGATGTGACTGTGGGGGGGAGGGGACATTAGAGTGTAAGCTCCTCTATACAGAGACTGATGTGACTGTGGGGGAGGGGACATTAGAGTGTAAGCTCCTCTGTACAGAGACTGATGTGACTGTGGGGGGGGAGGGGGACATTAGAGTGTAAGCTCCTCTGTACAGAGACTGATGTGATGTGGGGGGAGGGGACATTAGAGTGTAAGCTCCTCTGTACAGAGACTGATGTGATGTGGGGGGGAGGGGACATTAGAGTGTAAGCTCCTCTGTACAGAGACTGATGTGTCTGTGGGGGGGAGGGGACATTAGAGTGTAAGCTCCTCTGTACAGAGACTGATGTGACTGTGGGGGGAGGGGACATTAGAGTGTAAGCTCCTCTGTACAGAGACTGATGTGACTGTGGGGGGAGGGGACATTAGAGTGTAAGCTCCTCTGTACAGAGACTGATGTGACTGTGGGGGGAGGGGACATTAGAGTGTAAGCTCCTCTGTACAGAGACTGATGTGACGGTGGGGGAGGGGACATTAGAGTGTAAGCTCCTCTGTACAGAGACTGATGTGATGTGGGGGGGAGGGGACATTAGAGTGTAAGCTCCTCTATACAGAGACTGATGTGACTGTGGGGGAGGGGACATTAGAGTGTAAGCTCCTCTGTACAGAGACTGATGTGACTGTGGGGGGGAGGGGACATTAGAGTGTAAGCTCCTCTGTACAGAGACTGATGTGACTGTGGGGGGGGGGAGGGGACATTAGAGTGTAAGCTCCTCTGTACAGAGACTGATGTGATGTGGGGGAGGGGACATTAGAGTGTAAGCTCCTCTGTACAGAGACTGATGTGACTGTGGGGGAGGGGACATTAGAGTGTAAGCTCCTCTGTACAGAGACTGATGTGACTGTGGGGGGGGGGGAGGGGACATTAGAGTGTAAGCTCCTCTGTACAGAGACTGATGTGATGTGGGGGAGGGGACATTAGAGTGTAAGCTCCTCTGTACAGAGACTGATGTGACTGTGGGGGGGAGGGGGACATTAGAGTGTAAGCTCCTCTGTACAGAGACTGATGTGATGTGGGGGGAGGGGACATTAGAGTGTAAGCTCCTCTGTACAGAGACTGATGTGATGTGGGGGGGAGGGGACATTAGAGTGTAAGCTCCTCTGTACAGAGACTGATGTGATGTGGGGGGGGGGGACATTAGAGTGTAAGCTCCTCTGGTACAGAGACTGATGTGACTGTAGGGGGGGGAGGGGGCATTAGAGTGTAAGCTCCTCTGTACAGAGACTGATGTGACTGTGGGGGAGGGGACATTAGAGTGTAAGCTCCTCTGTACAGACACTGATGTGACTGTGGGGGGAGGGGACATTAGAGTGTAAGCTCCTCTATACAGAGACTGATGTGACTGTGGGGGAGGGGACATTAGAGTGTAAGCTCCTCTGTACAGAGACTGATGTGACTGTGGGGGGGAGGGGGACATTAGAGTGTAAGCTCCTCTGTACAGAGACTGATGTGATGTGGGGGGAGGGGACATTAGAGTGTAAGCTCCTCTGTACAGAGACTGATGTGACTGTGGGGGGGAGGGGACATTAGAGTGTAAGCTCCTCTGTATAGAGACTGATGTAATGTGGGGGAGGGGACATTAGAGTGTAAGCTCCTCTGTACAGAGACTGATGTGATGTGGGGGGAGGGGACATTAGAGTGTAAGCTCCTCTGTACAGAGACTGATGTGATGTGGGGGGGGGGGGACATTAGAGTGTAAGCTCCTCTGGTACAGAGACTGATGTGACTGTAGGGGGGGAGGGGACATTAGAGTGTAAGCTTCTCTGTACAGAGACTGATGTGACTGTGGGGGGAGGGGACATTAGAGTGTAAGCTCCTCTGTACAGAGACTGATGTGACTGTGGGGGGAGGGGGCATTAGAGTGTAAGCTCCTCTGTACAGAGACTGATGTGACTGTGGGGGAGGGGACATTAGAGTGTAAGCTCCTCTGTACAGACACTGATGTGACTGTGGGGGGAGGGGACATTAGAGTGTAAGCTCCTCTGTACAGAGACTGATGTGACTGTGGGGGGAGGGGACATTAGAGTGTAAGCTCCTCTGTACAGAGACTGATGTGATGTGGGGGGGAGGGGACATTAGAGTGTAAGCTCCTCTGTACAGACACTGATGTGACTGTGGGGGGAGGGGACATTAGAGTGTAAGCTCCTCTGTACAGAGACTGATGTGACTGTGGGGGGAGGGGACATTAGAGTGTAAGCTCCTCTGTACAGAGACTGATGTGATGTGTGGGGGGAGGGGACATTAGAGTGTAAGCTCCTCTGTACAGAGACTGATGTGATGTGGGGGGAGGGGACATTAGAGTGTAAGCTCCTCTGGTACAGAGACTGATGTGATGTGGGGGGGAGGGGACATTAGAGTGTAAGCTCCTCTGTACAGAGACTGATGTGACTGTGGGGGGGAGGGGGACATTAGAGTGTAAGCTCCTCTGTACAGAGACTGATGTGATGTGGGGGGGAGGGGACATTAGAGTGTAAGCTCCTCTGTACAGAGACTGATGTGATGTGGGGGGGAGGGGACATTAGAGTGTAAGCTCCTCTGTACAGAGACTGATGTGATGTGGGGGGAGGGGACATTAGAGTGTAAGCTCCTCTGTACAGAGACTGATGTGACTGTGGGGGAGGGGACATTAGAGTGTAAGCTCCTCTGTACAGAGACTGATGTGATGTGTGGGGGGAGGGGACATTAGAGTGTAAGCTCCTCTGTACAGAGACTGATGTGATGTGGGGGGGAGGGGACATTAGAGTGTAAGCTCCTCTGTACAGAGACTGATGTGACTGTGGGGGAGGGGACATTAGAGTGTAAGCTCCTCTGTACAGAGACTGATGTGATGTGGGGGGAGGGGACATTAGAGTGTAAGCTCCTCTGTACAGAGACTGATGTGACTGTGGGGGAGGGGACATTAGAGTGTAAGCTCCTCTGTACAGAGACTGATGTGATGTGGGGGGGGGGGGGGACATTAGAGTGTAAGCTCCTCTGTACAGACACTGTGGGGGAGGGTACATTAGAGTGTAAGCTCCTCGGGTGCTCTATAGACACACTGGATGCACTGTGGCCCCTCAGGGGGTGGGGGGAGGGGGCTCTCTGGTCACATTGGGGCCCCTCAGCTCTGGCAGCCCCTCTCTCTCTCCTGCTCTCTCTCAGGCTGGTCACGTGGTCCGGGTCAGACTACATCTCCCGGCATGCTCAGCGGCGGCGCCATATTTCCACGTGATCCCGAACTGGAGAGCTGGCGCCGTGTCCCCGCCCCCTGCGGGCGCTGATTGGAGGAGCGGGCCGGCGGCGCAGCTGCTGATTGGCTGGCGGTGGGTGCCAGTCAGGGCCGTCTCCATAGACAGGGGGAGAGTGCGAGGTGAGTGTTGCCTGTGCTGTGTGTGAGGAGGGGCCCCTGGCAGCGGCATGTTGGGGGCCCCGGGGGGTGCTGGTGGGGGGAGGCTCAGTGGGGCCCCGGAGAGCGCGGAGAACAGTGCCAGGGGCCCAGCATCACGTGACTTGTGTCTGGTCATCTCTGGCCTACAGCTGCCTGGGGCCCCAGAGGGAGGACAGTGGGCCCTGAGTGGTTCCAGGGGCCACAGGAGGGGGGTTTACAGGACGCCTGACTTTGTGGGGCCAGCCTGGAGCAGGGGCCCCTCAGGTCTGCTCCTGTTCTGGCCTCACAAGGGCCCCAGAGGAGGCAGCACATGGCCTGGGGCCCTCAGAGTGCACCTCCCCCTCACAGGGGAAACATGGCCTGGGGCCCCTAGAGAAGGTGTGACTGGGGCCCTACAGGAGGTGTGACTGGGGCCCTACAGGAGGTGTGACTGGGGCCCTCAGAGTGCACCTCCCCCCTCACAGGGGAAACATGGCCTGGGGCCCCTACTGGAGGTGTGACTGGGGCCCCTACTGGAGGTGTGACTGGGGCCCCTACAGGAGGTGTGACTGGGGCCCTACAGGAGGTGTGACTGGGGCCCTCAGAGTGCACCTCCCCCCCTCACAGGGGAAACATGGCCTGGGGCCCCTACTGGAGGTGTGACTGGGGCCCCTACTGGAGGTGTGACTGGGGCCCCTACAGGAGGTGTGACTGGGGCCCCTACAGGAGGTGTGACTGGGGCCCCTACAGGAGGTGTGACTGGGGCCCCTACAGGAGGTGTGACTGGGGCCCCTACAGGAGGTGTGACTGGGGCCCCTACAGGAGGTGTGACTGGGGCCCCTACAGGAGGTGTGACTGGGGCCCCAACTCACCCCATAAGTATCAGAGACGGACTGTTCTGGGGTCACCATTGCTACACCATATACCAGAGCGCTGTACAAGACACACAGTCCCCGGCCTCCCTTCTCCTCCCGCCTAGTCCCCGGCCTCCCTTTCCCCCCCGCCTAGTCCCCGGCCTCCCTTTCCCCCCGCCTAGTCCCCGGCCTCCCTTTCCCCCCCGCCTAGTCCCCGGCCTCCCTTTCCCCCCGCCTAGTCCCCGGCCTCCCTTTCCCTCCTGCCATGTCCCCGGCCTCCCTTTCCTCCCGCCTAGTCCCCGGCCTCCCTTTCCTCCCGCCTAGTCCCCGGCCTCCCTTTCCTCCCGCCTAGTCCCCGGCCTCCCTTTCCCCCCCGCCTAGTCCCCGGCCTCCCTTTCCCCCCGCCTAGTCCCCGGCCTCCCTTTCCCTCCTGCCATGTCCCCGGCCTCCCTTTCCTCCCCGCCTAGTCCCCGGCCTCCCTTTCCTCCCGCCTAGTCCCCGGCCTCCCTTTCCCTCCTGCCTAGTCCCCGGCCTCCCTTTCCCTCCTGCCTAGTCCCCGGCCTCCCTTTCCTCCCGCCTAGTCCCCGGCCTCCCTTTCCTCCCGCCTAGTCCCCGGCCTCCCTTTCCCCACGACTAGTCCCCGGCCTCCCTTTCCCCCCGCCTAGTCCCTGGCCTCCCTTTCCTCCCGCCTAGTCCCTGGCCTCCCTTTCCTCCCGCCTAGTCCCCGGCCTCCCTTCTCCTCCCGCCTAGTCCCTGGGCTCCCTTTCCTCCCGCCTAGTCCCCAGCCTCCCTTTCCCCACGACTAGTCCCCGGCCTCCCTTTCCCCACGACTAGTCCCCGGCCTCCCTTTCCTCCCGCCTCTCCTCTTCCCGCCTAGTCCCCGGCCTCCTACCTGATCCCCGGGCCTCTCCTACCTGATCCCCGTCCTCTCCTCCTACCTGATCCCCGTCCTCTCCTCCTACCCGATCCCTGGCCTTTCCTCCTACCTGATCCCCAGCCTCTCCTCCTACCCGATCCCCGGCCTCTCCTCCTACCCGATCCCCGGCCTCTCCTCCTACCCGATCCCCGTCCTCTCCTCCTACCCGATCCCCGGCCTCTCCTTCTACCCGATCCCCGGCCTCTCCTACCCGATCCCCGGCCTCTCCTCCTACCCGGCCTCTCCTTCTACCCGATCCCCGGCCTCTCCTCCTACCCGGCCTCTCCTCCTACCCGATCCCCGGCCTCTCCTTCTGGGCGTCTCCCGTACGGCATCACACCTACACTGGGCGTCTCCCGTACGGCGTCACACCTACACTGGGCGTCTCCCGTACCGCATCACACCTACACTGGGCGTCTCCCGTACGGCATCACACCTACACTGGGCGTCTCCCGTACCACATCACACCTACACTGGGCGTCTCCCGTACCACATCACACCTACACTGGGCGTCTCCCGTACCACATCACACCTACACTGGGTGTCTCCCGTACCACATCACACCTACACTGGGCGTCTCCCGTACCGCATCACACCTACACTGGGCGTCTCCCGTACCACATCACACCTACACTGGGCGTCTCCCGTACCACATCACACCTACACTGGGCGTCTCCCTTACAGCATCACACCTACACTGGGCGTCTCCCGTACCACATCACACCTACACTGGGCGTCTCCCGTACCACATCACACCTACACTGGGCGTCTCCCGTACCACATCACACCTACACTGGGCGTCTCCCGTACAGCATCACACCTACACTGGGCGTCTCCCGTACCACATCACACCTACACTGGGCGTCTCCCGTACCGCATCACACCTACACTGGGCGTCTCCCGTACAGCATCACACCTACACTGGGCGTCTCCCGTACAGCATCACACCTACACTGGGCGTCTCCCGTACCACATCACACCTACACTGGGCGTCTCCCGTACCGCATCACACCTACACTGGGCGTCTCCCGTACAGCATCACACCTACACTGGGCGTCTCCCGTACCACATCACACCTACACTGGGCGTCTCCCGTACCACATCACACCTACACTGGGCGTCTCCCGTACCACATCACACCTACACTGGGCGTCTCCCGTACCGCATCACACCTACACTGGGCGTCTCCCGTACCGCATCACACCTACACTGGGCGTCTCCCGTACTTCTTCACACCTACACTGGGCGTCTCCCGTACCGCATCACACCTACACTGGGCGTCTCCCGTACCACATCACACCTACACTGGGCGTCTCCCATATGGCGTCACACCTACACTGGGCGTCTCCCATACGGCTTCACACCTACACTGGGCGTCTCCCGTGCCACATCACACCTACACTGGGCGTCTCCCGTACCACATCACACCTACACTGGGCGTCTCCCATATGGCGTCACACCTACACTGGGCGTCTCCCGTGCCACATCACACCTACACTGGGCGTCTCCCGTACCACATCACACCTACACTGGGCGTCTCCCATATGGCGTCACACCTACACTGGGCGTCTCCCATACGGCTTCACACCTACACTGGGTGTCTCCCGTACCACATCACACCTACACTGGGCGTCTCCAGTACCACATCACACCTACACTGGGCGTCTCCCGTACCACATCACACCTACACTGGGCGTCTCCCGTACCGCATCACACCTACACTGGGCGTCTCCCGTACAGCATCACACCTACACTGGGCGTCTCCCGTACCACATCACACCTACACTGGGCGTCTCCCGTACCACATCACACCTACACTGGGCGTCTCCCGTACCGCATCACACCTACACTGGGCGTCTCCAGTACCACATCACACCTACACTGGGCGTCTCCCGTACCACATCACACCTACACTGGGCGTCTCCCGTACCACATCACACCTACACTGGGCGTCTCCCGTACCACATCACACCTACACTGGGCGTCTCCCGTACCACATCACACCTACACTGGGTGTCTCCCGTACGGCGTCACACCTACACTGGGCGTCTCCCGTACGGCATCACACCTACACTGGGCGTCTCCCGTACCACATCACACCTACACTGGGCGTCTCCCGTACCACATCACACCTACACTGGGCGTCTCCCGTACCGCATCACACCTACACTGGGCGTCTCCCGTACTTCTTCACACCTACACTGGGCGTCTCCCGTACCACATCACACCTACACTGGGCGTCTCCCGTACCGCATCACACCTACACTGGGCGTCTCCCATATGGCGTCACACCTACACTGGGCGTCTCCCATACGGCTTCACACCTACACTGGGCGTCTCCCGTACGGCATCACACCTACACTGGGCGTCTCCCGTACCGCATCACACCTACACTGGGCGTCTCCCATACGGCTTCACACCTACACTGGGTGTCTCCCATATGGCGTCACACCTGCACTGGGCGTCTCCCGTACCACATCACACCTACACTGGGCGTCTCCCATACCACATCACACCTACACTGGGCGTCTCCCGTACGGCATCACACCTACACTGGGCGTCTCCCGTACGGCATCACATCTACACTGGGTGTCTCCCGTACGGCATCACACCTACACTGGGCGTCTCCCGTACCGCATCACACCTACACTGGGCGTCTCCCTAAGGCGTCACACCTACACTGGGCGTCTCCCGTACCGCATCACACCTACACTGGGTGTCTCCCGTACGGCATCACACCTACACTGGGCGTCTCCCGTATGGCTTCACACCTACACTGGGCGTCTCCCGTACCACATCACACCTACACTGGGCATCTCCCGTACCGCATCACACCTACACTGGGCGTCTCCCGTACCACATCACACCTACACTGGGCGTCTCCCGTACCGCATCACACCTACACTGGGTGTCTCCCGTACCACATCACACCTACACTGGGCGTCTCCCGTACGGCATCACACCTACACTGGGCGTCTCCCGTACCACATCACACCTACACTGGGCGTCTCCCGTACCGCATCACACCTACACTGGGCGTCTCCCGTACCACATCACACCTACACTGGGCGTCTCCCGTACCACATCACACCTACACTGGGCGTCTCCCGTACCACATCACATCTACACTGGGCGTCTCCCGTACGGCATCACACCTACACTGGGCATCTCCCGTACCACATCACACCTACACTGGGCGTCTCCCATATGGCATCACACCTACACTGGGCGTCTCCCATATGGCGTCACACCTACACTGGGCGTCTCCCGTACTGCATCACACCTACACTGGGCGTCTCCCGTACCACATCACACCTACACTGGGCGTCTCCCGTACCACATCACACCTACACTGGGTGTCTCCCGTACCACATCACACCTACACTGGGCGTCTCCCGTACGGCATCACACCTACACTGGGCGTCTCCCGTACCGCATCACACCTACGCTGGGCGTCTCCCGTACGGCATCACACCTACACTGGGCGTCTCCCGTACGGCATCACACCTACACTGGGCGTCTCCCGTACCACATCACACCTACACTGGGCGTCTCCCGTACCACATCACACCTACACTGGGCGTCTCCCGTACCACATCACACCTACACTGGGCGTCTCCCGTACCACATCACACCTACACTGGGCGTCTCCCGTACCGCATCACACCTACACTGGGCGTCTCCCGTACCACATCACACCTACACTGGGCGTCTCCCATACCACATCACACCTACACTGGGCGTCTCCCGTATGGCTTCACACCTACACTGGGCGTCTCCCATACCGCCTCACACCTACACTGGGCGTCTCCCATATGGCGTCACACCTACAGTGCCTTGGGAAAGTATTCGGCCCCCTTGAACTTTGCAACCTTTTGCCACATTTCAGGCTTCAAACATAAAGATATAAAACTGTCATTTTTTTTGAAGAATCAACAACAAGTGGGACACAAACATGAAGTGGAACGAAATTTATTGGATATTTCAAACTTTTTTAACAAATAAAAAAACTGTAAAATTGGGCGTACAAAAGTATTCAGCCCCCTTAAGTGAATACTTTGTAGCGCCATCTTTTGCTGCGATTACAGCTGTAAGTCGCTTGGGGTATGTCTGTGCTGTAAGTCGCTTTGCACATCGAGAGACGGAAATTTTTGCCCATTCCTCCTTGCAGAACGGCTGGAGCTCAGTGATTGGATGGAGAGCGTTTGTGAACAGCAGTTTTCAGTTCTTTCCACAGATTCTCGATTGGATTCAGGTCTGGACTTTGACTTGGCCATTCTAACACCTGGATATGTTTATTTGTGAACCATTCCATTGTAGATTTTGCTTTATGTTTTGGATCATTGTCTTGTTGGAAGACAAATCTCCGTCCCAGTCTCAGGTCTTTTGCAGACTCCATCAGGTTTTCTTTCAGAATGGTCCTGTATTTGGCTCCCTTGTCCCTGCTGAAGAAAAGCAGGCCCAAACTATGAAGCTGCCACCACCATGTTTCACAGTGGGGATGGTGTGTTCAGGGTGATGAGCTGTGTTGCTTTTACGCCAAACATAACGTTTTTCATTGTTGCCAAAAAGTTTGATTTTGGTTTCATCTGACCAGAGCACCTTCTTCCACATGTTTGGTGTGTCTCCCAGGTGGCTTGTGGCAAACTTTAACCACTTAAGCCCCGGACCATATTGCTGCCTAAAGACCCAAGGGGTTTTTACAGTTCGGCACTGCGTCGCTTTAACAGACAATTGCACGGTCGTGCGACGTGGCTCGCAAACAAAATTGGCGTCCTTTTTTCCCCACAAATAGAGCTTTCTTTTGGTGGTATTTGATCACCTCTGCGTTTTTTATTTTTTGCGCTATAAACAAAAATAGAGCGACAATTTTGAAAAAAATGCAATATTTTTTACTTTTTCTATAATAAATATCCCCCAAAAACATATATACATTTTTTTTTTTCCTCAGTTTAGGCCGATACGTATTCTTCTACCTATTTTTGGTAAAAAAAATCGCAATAATCGTTTATCGGTTGGTTTGCGCAAAATTTATAGCGTTTACAAAATAGGGGATAGTTTTATTTTTTTACTACTAATGGCGGCGATCAGCGATTTTTTTCGTGACTGCGACATTATGGCGGACACTTCGGACAATTTTGACACATTTTTGGGACCATTGTCATTTTCACAGCAAAAAATGCATTTAAATTGCATTGTTTATTGTGAAAATGACAGTTGCAGTTTGGGAGTTAAACACAGGGGGCGCTGTAACATTTAGTGTTCACTTTGTGTGTGTTTACTAGTGTAGGGGGATGTGGCTGTAGGAATGACGTCATCGATCGAGTCTCCCTATAAAGGGGATCACCCGATCGATGCGCCGCCACAGTGAAGCACGGGGAAGCCCTGTTTACACATGGCTCTCCCCGTTCTTCAGCTCCGGGGAGCGATCGCGACGGAGCGGCTATAAACGAATAGCCGCGCCGTCGTCCCGGATCGCTCCCCGAGCGGACCCGACCTCCGCATGTACCGGGGGGGGTCCCGATCGGACCCCCCACCCACGTCTAGCAGAGGACGTACATGTACGTACATGTGCCTGTCCATGCCATTCTGCTAACATATATGTACATGCAGCGGTCGGGAAGTGGTTAAACAACACTTTTTATGGATATCTTTAAGAAATGTCTTTCTTCTTGCCACTCTTCCATAAAGGCCAGATTTGTGCAGTATACAGGGACTGATTGTTGTCCTATGGACAGTAGGGGTGCAACGGATCACGGTTGATCCGTGATCCGAACGGGTCACCCCCTTTGGATCGGAACACACTGTGATCTGCGGGTTGGCGCGGCTCCGGAGGTAGGCCGAAGCCGCGGCCTTTCCTAATGTTATGTCCGCGGCTCCGGAGCTAGGCCGAAGCCGCGGCCTTTCCTAACGTTATGGCCTGCGGCTTCGGCCTACCTCCGGAGCCACGGCCATAACACTAGGAAAGGCCGCGGCTTTGGCCTAGCTCCAGACCAGCAGGAATAACATTAGGAAAGGCCGCGGCTTCGGCCTAGCCCTGGAGCCGCGGCCATAACGCTAGGAAAGGCCGCGGCTTCGGCCTAGCTCCAGAGCCGCGGCCATCTTGGTACACCCGGCGGCGGCCCTCCTCTGTTTACACCCACAGAGGAGGAGCCCGCAATCGTGGGGAAGAAGCACGCGCTGGGAGTGTCTGTACTGTTCGAGGGGGGTCTCTTCCCCCTTAGAGGAGGGGGGGTCTCTTGCCCCGAGAGGAGGGGGGTCTCTTGCCCCTAGAGGAGGGGGTGTCTCTTGCCCCTAGAGGAGGGGGGGTCTCTTGCCCCGAGAGGAGGGGGGGTCTCTTGCCCCGAGAGGAGGGGGGGTCTCTTGCCCCGAGAGGAGGGGGGTCTCTTGTACTGAGAGGAGGGGGGGTCTCTTGTACTGAGAGGAGGGGGGGTCTCTTGTACCGAGAGGAGGGGGGGTCTCTTGTACCGAGAGGAGGGGGGGTCTCTTGTACTGAGAGGAGGGGGGGTCTCTTGTACCGAGAGGAGGGGGGGTCTCTTGTACTGAGAGGAGGGGGGGTCTCTTGTACCGAGAGGAGGGGGGGTCTCTTGTACTGAGAGGAGGAGGGGGTCTCTTGTACTGAGAGGAGGGGGGGGTCTCTTGTACTGAGAGGAGGGGGGTCTCTTGTACCGAGAGGAGGGGGGGTCTCTTGTACTGAGAGGAGGGGGGGTATTCGCACGAGGGGGTACTATAGTTGGTGGGGGGAGGTGAACAGTGGGGGGAGATGTGTATATTACAGTGGGGGGGAGATGTGTATATTACAGTGGGGGAGAATTTTTTTTTATTTGCCGATCTGAAAAATGATCCGATCCGTGACTCCTGATCTGAGGAACGATCCGAACCGTGAGTTTTTTGATCCGTCGCAGCCCTAAAGGACAGAGTCTCCCACCTCAGATCTCTGCAGTTCCTCCAGAGTGATCATTGGGCCTCTTGGCTGCATCTCTGATCCGTCTTCTCCTTGTATGAGCTGAAAGTTTAGAGGGACGGCCAGGTCTTCGTAGGTTTGCGGCGGTCTGATACTCCTCCCATTTCAATATTATCGCTTGCACAGCGCACCTTGGGATGTTTAAAACTTGGGAAATCTTTTTGTATCCAAATCCGGCTTTAAACTTCTTCACAACAGTATCTCGGACCTGCCTGGTGTGTTCCGTGTTCTTCATGATGCTCTCTGCGCTTTAAACGGACCTCTGAGACTATCACAGTGCAGGCGCATTGATACGGAGACTTGATTACACACAGGTGGATTCTATTTATCATCATTAGTCATTTAGGTCACCATTGGATCCTTCAGAGATTCTCACTGAACTTCTGGAGAGAGTTTGCTGCACTGAAAGTAAGGGGGCTGAAGAATTTTGCACACCCAATTTTTCAGTTTTTTATTTGTTAAAAAAGTTTGAAATATCCAATAAATTTCTTGATTGTGTCCCACTTGTTGTTGATTCTTCAAAAAAAAATTACAGTTTTATATCTTTATGTTTGAAGCCTGAAAAGTGGCAAAAGGTCGCAAAGTTCAAGGGGGCCGAATACTTTCACAAGGCACTGTACACTGGGCGTCTCCCTACGCTGGGCGTCTCCCTACGCTGGGCGTCTCCCTACGCTGGGCGTCTCCCGTACCGCATCACACCTACACGGGGCGTCTCCTGTACGGCTTCACACCTCACTTTTGGAGGGATCTCCTCTCACTTCCTGTTGTGGCCATGGGACAGAAAATGAAGGGAAATCTCCCCAATGGGGACACTAGTTCTTGTGACCACTCACTTTGAAGGGATTTCCTTTCACTTCCTGTTGTGGCCATGAGACAGGAAGTGAAGGGAAATCTCCCTAATGAGGACACTAGTTCTGGTGACACCTCACTTTGGAGGGATTTCCTTTCACTTCCTGTTGTGGCCATGAGACAGGAAGTGAAGTAACATCTCCCCAAATAGGACATATGAAAGAAAAGAAGATACAAATGTATCTGTTGTTGATCTTTGTATTTATGACGCAAATCAAATCATCTTTCTATGGAGCCGGTTCACATGTGTGCGAATTTAAAGAGTCCTGTGCGTTTTTTGGAGCACTGCGCTTCCGGTGCGAATTCCCGGCTCATTGCTTTCTATGGGAACGCATCTGAATCGCCCATTGGATCAGTTTTGAATATGAATTTGATCCGCCACAATAAAGAAAAAAAATAGCATGACCCCCCCCCCCCAATTCATACCAGACCCTTATCCGTGCATGCAGGAAAGGAGGAGGGGACGAGCAAGGGCCCCCCCCCCGACCCCAAAGCACCTTGTCCCCATGTTGATGGTGACAAGGGCCTCTTCCCCACAACCCTGGGCGGTGGTTGGGGGTGTCTGTGGGCAGGGGGGCTTATTGGAATCCGGAAGCCCCCTTTAACAAGGGCCCCCAAATCCCCCCACCCATGTAAATGAATATGAGGTACGCATATTTTACAAAAAAATAGTAAAAAATAAATAAAAACACGCACAATTCCTTTATTATATATAGAAAAACAATGCCCCCCCCCCGGTGAAGATCCATCGTCCAATCACATCGCTCACCGACCCGAAGAAAATAAATAAAAAGGCTCCACTCCCGCTGTCTGCCTGCTCCGCCATGACAGTTCTTGAATGGCTAAGGGGCGGGGCCACTCAGCGATGTCACCTGGTGGCACCGCCCCCCTGTGACATCACCGTCACTGCACATGTGTGAATCCGGCCATAAAGTGGAATTTCTCTCTCCCAATCGTCATTGATTATATTTAATCCATAGTAAATAGATAGGAAAGTATATTATGTTTACTTGTTTTATACTTCTTTATTTTTTTTTTTACACATATTCAGTTACTTCCTGGTTTCTTGCCTGGGCAAATAATGTCATACACTCCAGGAGTCTTCAGGAGGGGAGGAGGGGCTTTTTCAGCTAAGCACACCCTCTCCTGCATGCATACTTGAGCATGGATGGAGACATGGATGGAGAGATAGGTGGATGGAGAGATGGATGGATGGAGACATGGGTGGATGGAGACATGGGTGGATGGATGAATGAGGGGATGGATGGAGACATGGGTGGATGGATGAATGAGGGGATGGATGGAGAGATGGGTGGATGGATGGAGACATGGGTGGATGGATGAATGAGGGGATGGATGGAGACATGGATGGATGGAGAGATGGATGGATGGAGACATGGGTGGATAAATGGAGACATGGGTGGATGGATGGATGGAGACATGGATGGGGGAGTGGAAGGATGGATGGGGGGATGGATGGACGAGGGGATGGATGGAGACATGGATGGATGGACGAGGGAGTTTGCTTTGCATATTAAAAATGTATTGATTAGAATGTTTGGTTTGCAGCTCCACTTTAATAACTGATCTCTTCTCCATCTCTCTGTGTTTATTGTAGGCTGATTGATATTCTTCCCTTTCCTTTAATATTTGCTTTTTCCGGAAGCGCTGATGAAGGGGGAGGGGTTTGGCCCCTGAAATGCTTTGGATGTTTTATGTGATTATACTTTTACAATGTTTGTAACCCCAGAGATAAAATGCTTCTGTCTCTGCAAGGGGTTCTTAGGAGCTCTTTAATAGCACTAGTATTTTCTTTTGCTGTGTCTGCAGTGCTTCTGTATTACCTGGCTGATCCTGCTGGTTCCCTTCTTCCTGGTAGTAAACTGACCACACTATGCATGGCAGCCAATAGGGTTGTGATTATGGTTATGGTTAGGGTTATGGCTAGTGTTATGGTCAGGGTTATGGCTAGATTTAGGGTTAGGTTAGAGTTATGGCAAGGATTAGGGTTAGAGTATGACTCAGGTTAGGGTTATGGCTAGAGTTTGGGTTATGGCTAGATTTAGAGTTATGGTTAGGGTTATGGCTTGGGTTATGGGTAGGGTAAGGGGTGTGGCTAGGGTTAGGGTTATGGCTAGATTTAGGGTTATGGCTAGATTTAGGGTTATGGTTAGGGTTATGGGTAGGGTTATGGCTAGATTTAGGGTCATGGCTAGGGTTACGGTTATGGCTAGGGTTAGCGTTATGGCTAGGGTAAGGATTGTGGCTAGGGTATGGCTAGATTTAGGGTTATGGTTAGAGTTATGGCTAGGGTTTGGGTTGTGGCTAGGGTTAGAGTTGTGGCTAGGCTTATGGTTTTGGCAAAATTTAGGGTTATGGCTAGATGTAGGGTTAGGGTTATGTCTAGAGTTAGGGTCATGGCTAGGGTTAGGGCTAGATTTATGGTTAGGGTTATGGCTAGAGTTAGGGTCATAGCTAGGGTTAGGGTTATGGCTAGATTTAGGGTTATTGCTAGGGTTATGGCTAGATTTAGAGTTATGGTTAGGGTTAGGGTTATGGCTAGGGTTAGGGTTATGGCTAGAGTTAGCATTATGGCTAGGGTTAGGGTTGTGGCTAGAGTTAGGGTTATGGCTAGAGTTATGGTTAGGGTTATGGCTAGATTTAGGGTTATGGCTAGGGTTAGGGTTATGGCTAGGGTTAGAGTTATGGCTAGGGTTAGGGTTATGGCTAGGGTTAAGGTTAGGCTAGGGTTAGAGTTATGGCTAGATTTAGGGTTAGGAGTATGGCTAGGTTTAGGGTTATAGCTAGGGTAAGGGTTATGGCTAGATTTAGGGTTATTGCTAGGGTTTTGGCTAGATTTACAGTTAGGGTTAGAGTTATCGCTAGGGTTATGGCTAGGGTTAGGGTTATGGCTAGGGTTAGTGTTGTGGCTAGAGTTAGGGTTATGGCTAGAGTTATGGTTAGGGTTATGGCTAGATTTAGGGTTATGGCTAGGGTTAGGGTTATGCCTAGAGTTATGGCTAGGGTTAGAGTTATGACTAGGGTTAAGGTTAGGCTAGGGTTAGAGTTATGGCTAGGGTTAGGGGTATGGACAGATTTAGGGTTATGGCTAGTGTTATGATCAGGGTTATGGATAGATTTATGGTTTGGTTAGGGTATGGCTCGGGTTATGGGTAGGGTTATGGTTAGGCTAGGGTTAAGGTTATGGCTAGAGTTAGGGTTATGGCTAGAGTTAGGGTTGTGGCTAGGGTTAGAGTTATGGCTAGATTTAGGGTTATGGCTAGAGTTAGGGTTGTGGCTAGGGTTAGGGCTAGATTTAGGGTTATGGCTAGGGTTCGAGTTATGGCTAGGGTTCGGGTTATGGCTAGGGTTAGGGTTATGGCTAGATTTAGGGTTAGGGTTATGGCTAGAGTTAGGGTCATGGTTAGGGTTATGGCTAGATTTAGGGTTATTGCTAGGGTTATGCCTAGAGTTATGGCTAGGGTTAGGGTTATGGCTAGGGTTAAGGTTAGGCTAGGGTTAGAGTTATGGCTAGATTTAGGGTTAGGGATATGGCTTGGTTTAGGGTTATAGTTAGGGTTTTGGCTAGATTTAGGGTTATTGCTAGGCTTATGGCTAGATTTAGAGTTAGGGTTAGAGTTATGGCTAGGGTTAGGGTTATGGCTAGAGTTAGGGTTATGGCTAGGGCTATGGTTAGGGTCATGGCTAGGGTTACGGTTATGGCTAGGGTTAGCGTTATGGCTCGGATTAGGGTTGTGGCTAGAGTTAGGGTTATGGCTAGATTTAGGGTTTTGGCTAGGGTTAGGGTTATGGCTAGGGTTAGAGTTATGGCTAGGGTTAATGTTAGGCTAGGGTTAGAGTTATTGCTAGATTTAGGGTTAGGGGTATGGCTAGGTTTAGGGTTATGGCTAGGGTTATGGTTGTGGCTAAGGTTATGGCTAGATTTAGGGTTATGGCTAGTCTTATGATCAGGGTTATGGATAGATTTATGGTTAGGTTATGGTATGGCTCGGGTTATGGGTAGGGTTATGGTTAGGCTAGAGTTAGGGTTATGGCAAGAGTTAGGGTTGTGGCTAGGGTTCGGATTATGGCTAGATTTAGGGTTATTGCTAGAGTTAGGGTTATGGCTAGGGTTATGGCTAGGATTCGGGTTATGGCTAAGTTTAGAGTTATGGCTAGGGTTAGGGTTATGGCTAGATTTAGGGTTATGGCTAGAGTTAGGGTCATGGCTAGGGTTATGGTTAGATTTAGGGTTAAGGCTAGGGTTAGGCTTATAGCTAGGGTTAGGATTATGGCTAGATTTATGGTTAGGGTTGTGGCTAGATTTAGGGTTATGGTTAGGGTTATGGCTAGAGTTAGGGTTATGGCTACGGTTAGGGTTGTGGCTAGAGTTAGGGTTATGGCTCTTGTTAGGGTTATGGCTAGATTTAGGGTGATGGCTAGGGTTAGGGTTATGGCTAGGGTTATGGCTAAGGTTAGAGTTATGGCTAGGGTTAGGGTTATGGTTAAGGTTAGGCTAGGGTTAGAGTTATGGCAAGATTTAGGGTTAGGGTTATGGCTAGGTTTAGGGCTAGGGTTAGGGTTATAGATAGGGTTATGGCTAGGTTTAGGGTTATGGTTATGGCTAAGGTTATGGCTAGATTTAGGGTTATGGTTCGTGTTATGATCAGGGTTATGGATAGATTTAGGGTTAGGGTTATGGCAAGGGTTAGGTTATGGCTCGGGTTATGGTTAGGCTAGGGTTAGTGTTATGGCTAGATTTAGGGTTATGGCTAGGGTTAGGGTTAGGGTTATGGCTAGATTTAGGGTCATGGCTAGGGTTAGGGTTATGGCTAGATTTAGGGTTATGGCTAGATTTAGGGTTAGGGTTATGGCTAGTGTTATGGTCAGGGTTATGGATAGATTTAGGGTTAGGTTAGGGTTATGGCAAGGATTAGGGTTAGGGTATGGCTCAGGTTAGGGTTATGGGTAGGGTTAAGATTAGGCTAGTGTTATGGCTAGAGTTAGGGTTATGTCTAGATTTAGGGTTATGGCTAGAGCTAGGGTTATTGCTAGATTTAAGGTTATGGTTAGGTTTATGGCTAGATTTAGGGTTAGGGTCATGGCTAGGGTTAGGTTTTTTGGCTAGATTTTGGATAATGGTTAGGGTTAGGGTTAGTGTTATGGCTAGATTTAGGGTTATGGTTAGGGTTCTGGCTAGCGTTAGGGTTCTGGCTAGATTTAGGGTTGGGGTAATGGCTAGATTTAGGGTTTTGGCTAGGGTTAGGATTATTGCTAGGGTCAGTGTTATTGCTCGAGGTTAGGGTTATTGCTCGAGGTTAGGGTTATGGCTAGAGTTAGGGTATGGATAGGCTGCACTGAGAATGCAGCCTATCCATTCACTAGAGAGCGGTGACATCACTGAGAGTGCAGCCTATCCATTGGCTGGAGAGCGGTGACATCACTGAGAATGCAGCCTATCCATTCACTAGAGAGCGGTGACATCACTGAGAATGCAGCCTATCCAATCACTAGAGAGCGGTGACATCACTGAGAGTGCAGCCTATCCATTGGCTGGAGAGCGGTGACATCACTGAGAATGCAGCCTATCCATTCACTAGAGAGCGATGACATCACTGAGAGAGCAGCCTATCCAATCACTAGAGAGCGATGACATCACTGAGAATGCAGCCTATCCAATCACTAGAGAGCGGTGACATCACTGAGAATGCAGCCTATCCAATCACTAGAGAGCGGTGACATCACTGAGAATGCAGCCTATCCATTGGCTGGAGAGCGGTGACATCACTGAGAATGCAGCCTATCCAATCACTAGAGAGCGGTGACATCACTGAGAATGCAGCCTATCCATTCACTAGAGAGCGGTGACATCACTGAGAATGCAGCCTATTCATTGGCTGGAGAGCGGTGACATCACTGAGAATGCAGCCTATCCAATCACTAGAGAGCGGTGACATCACTGAGAATGCAGCCTATCCAATCACTAGAGAGCGGTGACCTCACTGAGAATACAGCCTATCCAATCACTAGAGAGCGGTAACATCACTGAGACTGCAGCCTATCCAATCACTAGAGAGCGGTGACATCACTGAGAATGCAGCCTATCCCTTCACTAGAGAGCGGTGACATCACTGAGAATGCAGCCTATCCCTTCACTAGAGAGCGGCGACATCACTGAGAATGCAGCCTATCCCTTCACTAGAGAGCGGTGACATCACTGAGAATGCAGCCTATCCATTGGCTGGAGAGATGACATCACAGAGAATGCAACCTATCCAATCACTAGAGAGCGGTGACATCACTGAGAATGCAGCCTATCCAATCACTAGAGAGTGGTGACCTCACTGAGAATGCAGCCTATCCAATCACTGGAGAGCGGTGACATCACTGAGAATGCAGCCTATCCAATCACTAGAGAGCGGTGACATCACTGAGAATGCAGCCTATCCAATCACTAGAGAGCGGTGACATCACTGAGAATGCAGCCTATTCATTGGCTGGAGAGCGGTGACCTCACTGAGAATGCAGCCTATCCATTCACTAGAGAGCGGTGACATCACTGAGAATGCAGCCTATCCATTCACTAGAGAGCGGTGACATCACTGAGAATGCAGCCTATCCAATCACTAGAGAGCGGTGACATCACTGAGAATGCAGCCTATCCAATCACTAGAGAGCGGTGACATCACTGAGAATGCAGCCTATCCATTGGCTGGAGAGCGATGACATCACTGAGAATGCAGCCTATCCATTCACTAGAGAGCGGTAACATAACTGAGAATGCAGCCTATCCAATCACTAGAGAGCGGTGACATCACTGAGAATGCAGCCTATCCAATCACTAGAGAGCGGTGACATCACTGAGAATGCAGCCTATTCATTGGCTGGAGAGCGGTGACCTCACTGAGAATGCAGCCTATCCATTCACTAGAGAGCGGTGACATCACTGAGAATGCAGCCTATCCATTCACTAGAGAGCGGTGACATCACTGAGAATGCAGCCTATCCAATCACTAGAGAGCGGTGACATCACTGAGAATGCAGCCTATCCAATCACTAGAGAGCGGTGACATCACTGAGAATGCAGCCTATCCATTGGCTGGAGAGCGATGACATCACTGAGAATGCAGCCTATCCATTCACTAGAGAGCGGTAACATAACTGAGAATGCAGCCTATCCAATCACTAGAGAGCGGTGACATCACTGAGAATGCAGCCTATCCAATCACTAGAGAGCAGTGACATCACTGAGAATGCAGCCTATCCATTGGCTGGAGAGTGATGACATCACTGAGAATGCAGCCTATCCAATCACTAGAGAGCGGTGACATCACTGAGAATGCAGCCTATCCAATCACTAGAGAGCGGTGACATCACTGAGAATGCAGCCTATCCAATCACTAGAGAGCAGTGACATCACTGAGAATGCAGCCTATCCATTGGCTGGAGAGTGATGACATCACTGAGAATGCAGCCTATCCATTGGCTAGAGACCGGTGACATCACTGAGAATGCAGCCTATCCATTGGCTGGAGAGCGATGACATCACTGAGAATGCAGCCTATCCATTGGCTGGAGAGCGATGACATCACTGAGAATGCAGCCTATCCAATCACTAGAGAGCGGTGACATCACTGAGAATGCAGCCTGTCCATTGGCTGGAGAGTGGTGACATCACTGAGAATGCAGCCTATTCATTGGCTGGAGAGCGGTGACATCACTGAGAATGCAGCCTATCCATTGGCTAGAGAGCGGTGACATCACTGAGAATGCAGCCTATCCATTCACTAGAGAGCGGTGACATCACTGAGAATGCAGCCTATCCATTGGCTGGAGAGATGACGGCCCATGTTGGGTTGCAGGCTGGGATGTTGGGCTCTCTCTGTGTACGGAGTGTGCGGCGGGTCTCGGGTTTCTGTTGTTGGCGGGGTATTTATAGCGGCACGCGGTGTCTCTGTGTCGGTGAGGGGGGTGGATTTGGTGACATTGGAGGAGATATTCGGCGTCCATTGTTCTATTCTGGGAAGACGCGAAGTTTGTAGAATCCCAGTAAACCAATGAGAAGGCACAGATCTCCCGGGGTCATGATTTGGGAGATGAGACGTTGTGACGTCGGTTTCCTGCCTGGGAGGTCTGTCACATCCCCGGCAGAAGGTGACTCTCCCGCCACATATGTGAGAAGTCAGCGCTGATCCCCGCCCCCCCGCCCCCCCCCCCGCCGCCGCCGCCCCGGAGACTTCTTCTCATCTGTCTTTGTATATGATCCGATTACTCCAAGTCTGACATTTGGAATGTTTGGCCCCAGAGCCTTTATTGGGACGTCTCAGTGACGATCACATCTTCCCCTCATCTTTGCATTTATTTTTGTGTCATTAACGAGCTGCCTTATGGGTGGGGGAGGGGACACATTGCGAGCGTGAGACGTGTGAAATCTTCACATACACTATATGACCAAAAGTATTTGGACGCCTGCCTTTACCCTTACATGAACTTTAATGACATCCCAGTCTTAGTCCGTAGGGTTCAATATTGAGTTGGCCCCGCCCTTTGCAGCTTCACCTCTTCTGGGAAGGCCGTCCACAAGGTTTAGGAGGGTGTCTATGGGCATACGACACAGATCATTCGAATAAGGATAGTCGGGTAGTGCGGTGGACTGGAGAAGTGGCAGGTTGCAGGACTGACACCATGGGTAGGTAGGCACTGCCTCTAATAGGTAAGATTGGCCACAGGTAGTAGGCTCGGCCCATGGTAGGTAAGCTTGGCTCTGGGTAGGTAGGCTCTGCCCCTTATACACCTGTAGGTAAGATTGGCCACAGGTAGTTGGCTCGGCCCATGGTAGGTAAGCTTGGCTCTGGGTAGGTAGGCTCTGCTCCTAATAGGTAAGATTGGCCACAGGTAGTAGGCTCGGCCCATGGTAGGTATGTTCGGCCCCCTTATAGGTAGGCTCTGCCCCTTATAGGTAAGATTGGCCGTAGGTAGTAGGCTTGGCCCATGGTAGGTAAGCTTGGCCCCCGGGTAGGTAGGCCCGACCAAGGTAGGTAGGCTCTGCCCCTTATAGGTGAGATTGGCCACAGGTAGTAGGCTCAGCCCATGGTACGTAAGCTTGGCTCTGGGTAGGTAGGCTCTGCCCCTTATATACCTGTAGGTAAGATTGGCCACAGGTAGTAGGGCGCAGCCCATGGTAGGTAAGATTGGCCACAGGTAGTAGGCTTGGCCCTGGGTAGGTAGGCTATGCCCTTGATAGGTAAGATTGGCCACAGGTAGTAGGCTCGGCCCATGGTGGGTAGGTTCGGCCCCGGTTATGTAGGCTCTGCCCCTTATAGGTGAGATTGGCCACAGGTAGTAGGCTCAGCCCATGGTAGGTAAGCTTGGCTCTGGGTAGGTAGGCTCTGCCCCTTATACACCTGTAGGTAAGATTGGCCACAGGTAGTAGGGCGCAGCCCATGGTAGGTAAGCTTGGCCACAGGTAGTAGGCTTGGCCCTGGGTAGGTAGGCTATGCCCTTGATAGGTAAAATTGGCCACAGGTAGTAGGCTCGGCCCATGGTAGGTATGTTCGGCCCCCGATTAGGTAGGCTCTGCCCCTTATAGGTAAGATTGGCCACGGGTAGTAGGCTCGGCCCATGGTAGGTAAGCTTGGCCCCCGGGTAGGTAGGCTTGACCGAGGTAGGTAGGCTCTGCCCCTTATAGGTAAGATTGGCCACAGGTAGTATGCTCAGCCCATGGTAGGTAAGCTTGGCCACAGGTAGTAGGCTTGGCCCTGGGTAGGTAGGCTATGCCCTTGATAGGTAAAATTGGCCACAGGTAGTAGGCTCGGCCCATGGTAGGTATGTTCGGCCCCCGATTAGGTAGGCTCTGCCCCTTATAGGTAAGATTGGCCACGGGTAGTAGGCTCGGCCCATGGTAGGTAAGCTTGGCCCCCGGGTAGGTAGGCTTGACCGAGGTAGGTAGGCTCTGCCCCTTATAGGTAAGATTGGCCACAGGTAGTAGGCTCAGCCCATGGTAGGTAAGATTGGCCACAGGTAGTAGGCTTTGCCCTGGGTAGGTAGGCTCTGCCCTTGATAGGTAAGATTGGCCACAGGTAGTAGGCTCGGCCCATGGTGGGTAGGTTCGGCCCCGGTTATGTAGGCTCTGCTCCTTATAGGTAAGATTGGCCACAGGTGGTAGGCTCGGCCCATGGTAGGTAAGCTTGGCTCTGGGTAGGTAGGCTCTTCCCCTTATACACCTGTAGGTTAGATTGGCCACAGGTAGTAGGCTCGGCCCATGGTAGGTAAGCTTGGCTCTGGGTAGGTAGGCTCTGCTCCTAATAGGTAAGATTGGCCACAGGTAGTAGGCTCGGCCCATGGTAGGTAGGCTCGGCTCCTGATAGGTAAGATTGGCCACAGGTAGTAGGCTCGGCCCATGGTAGGTAGGCTCGGCTGCGGTTAGGTAGGCTCTGCACCTGATAGGTAAGATTGGCCACAGGTAGTTGGCTCAGCCCATGGTAGGTAATCTTGGCCCTGGGTAGGTAGGCTTGGCCACTTGTAGGTAGGCTCTGCCCCTGATAGGTAAGATTGGCCACAGGTAGTAGGCTTGGTCCATGGTAGGTAAGCTTGGCCCTGGGTAGGTAGGCTCGCCCCAGGTGTAGGTAGGCTCGAGCCCCCTTATAGGCAAGATTGGCCTCAGTAGGCTCAGCCCATGGTAGGTAAGCTCAGGCCTGGGTACGTAAGCTTGGCCCCAGGTAGGTAGGCTCGGCCACAGCTTGTTAGGGTTGGCCACAGGTGGTAGGTAAGCTTGGCCACAGGTAGGTAGGCTCGGCCCCTGGTGTGTATTTTAGGGCTGAATATTCGATATAAGAATCCATCCCTGTCCCCCCTGTTTATCAGTCTTTTCTCTTGGTGTGTGTCCCCCCCCCCCCCAGCTGGTTCCTGGATTGCTCATCTCTCTCCGGAGTTGGGTCGCCTGGTGTGCCCCCCCACCGACCGGTTTCTGGACTCCTCATCTCTCTGGAGTTGGGTCAATGGTGTGTGTCCCCTGCCCCCCAGTCGGTTGCTGGACTCCTCATCTCTCTCTGGAGTTGGGTCGCTCGGTCCCAGCCCCCCGTCCCCCCACCTGCCGGTTCCTGGACTCCTCATCTCTCTCTGGAGTTGGGTCGCTCGGTCCCCCACCACCCACCAGTTCCTCGACTCCTCATTTCTCTCTGGAGTTGGGTTGCTCGGTTTGCCCCCCCCCCCCACTCGCCGGTTCCTGGACTCCTCATCTCTCTCTGGAGTTCGGTCGCTTGGTCCCCCACCACCTGCCGGTTCCTGGACTCCTCATCTCTCTCTGGAGTTGGGTTGCTCGGTTTGCCCCACCCGCCGGTTTCTGGACTCCTCGTCTCTCTCTGGAGTTGGGTCGCTCGGTCCCCCCCCCCCTCATCCCCCCACCCGCCGGTTCTTGGACTCCTCGTCTCTCTGGAGTTGGGTCGCTCGCCCCCCCCCCCCTCGTCCCCCCACCCGCCGGTTCTTGGACTCCTCGTCTCTCTCTGGAGTTGGGTCGCTTGGTCCCCCCCCCCACCCGCTGGTTCCTGGACTCCTCATCTCTCTGGAGTTGGGTTGCTCGGTTTGCCCCCCACCCGCCGATACCTGGACTCCTCGTCTCTCTCTGGAGTTGGGTCGCTCGGTCCCTTCCCGTCCCCCCACCCGCTGGTTCCTGGACTCCTCATCTCTCTGGAGTTGGGTTGCTCGGTTTGCCCCCCACCCGCCGATACCTGGACTCCTCGTCTCCCTCTGGAGTTGGGTCGCTCGGTCCCTTCCCGTCCCCCCACCCGCCGGTTCCTGGACTCCTCATCTCTCTGGAGTTGGGTTGCTCGGTTTGCCCCCCACCCGCCGACACCTGGACTCCTCGTCTCTCTCTCTGGAGTTGGGTCGCTCGGTGTGCCCCCCCCCTCCACCCGCCAGTTCCTGGACTCCTCGTCTCTCTCTGGAGTTGGGTTGCTCGGTTTGCCCCCCCCCCACCCGCCGGTTCCTGGACTCCTCGTCTCTCTCTGGAGTTGGGTTGCTCGGTTTGCCCCCCCCACCTGCCGGTTCCTGGACTCCTCGTCTCTCTCTGGAGTTGGGTTGCTCGGTTTGCCCCCCCCCACCCGCCGGTTCCTGGACTCCTCGTCTCTCTCTGGAGTTGGGTTGCTCGGTTTGCCCCCCCCAGCCGGTTCCTGGACTCCTCGCCTCTCTCTGGATCTCTGGAGTTGGGTCGCTCGGCCCCCCCGTCCCCCCACCCGCCGGTTCCTGGGCTCCTTGTCTCTCTCTGGAGTTGGGTCGCTCGGTTTGCCCCCCCCACCCGCCGGTTCCTGGACTCCTCGACTCTCTCTGGAGTTGTGTCGCTCGGTCCCCCCCCGCCGGTTCCTGGACTCCTCGTCTCTCTCTGGAGTTGGGTCGCTCGGTCCTCCCCCACCCGCCGGTTTCTGGACTCCTCGTCTCTCTCTGGAGTTGGGTCGCTCGGTCCTCCCCCACCTGCCGGTTCCTGGACTCCTCATCTCTCTCTGGAGTTGGGTCGCTCGGTCCCCCCCCGTCCCCCCACCCGCGGGTTCCTGGACTCCTCGTCTCTCTCCAGAGTTGGGTCTCTGTGTATCAATCTGCAGAGTCGCTTTTCTTGCGGTTTGCGGAAATGATTCTGATGGCATCTCAGGCTTCCCAGGGGTGGCCGGGCTGTGTACGGCGCGGAGAGTGATGACACCAGAGATGTGCGAAGTAATAGATCATCCGAGCCGGCCTGTGTCTGGGGAGGACGTGCACCGCGCCGGATCGGTGAAAGTCACCGAGATGACGAGAATACCAGCCGACAGCTGAGCCGCCTCATGAGTCGCTGTCAGACGCAGGCTGCAAATTCGGGAAAAGCTCTTTGTATTCCAAGAAGATCCGGGTCTATTGTTACATTGTATCCACAGGCAAATCTTTTTCTTTAGGTATGGATGAAGTGTAGAGGGGTGAGAACCTCTGCCAAGTCTTTATATCAGGTCCGGGGGGTTATCACCCTCTCTATTTCCATCAAAATACATAGAGAAGACGCTGGTTATTGTCACAGCTGAAGAAGGGACATCCCATCGCTTTGAAAATGTTTCCTCTAACTTCCTGTTGTGGTTCTACGAAACAGGAAGTGGAGGGAAATTTCCCCGATGGGACACAGAGGTTAGAAAATATCCATAAGACATTGGCTATCCTCATTGGCTTGCTGAATGTGATTGACAGCCAATGAGGAGGGAGAGTCCACATATAAATGATTCTTTCGTAAACATCTCTGGATCAGAGGGGGGGGGGGGGCTCAAATAAGAATTGTGGGGGAGGGGTGAAGATTTTTTTTGTGCATAGAATGCACCTTCAACCTTTACAACCACTTTAAGGCTCTACAAACAATATCCTTGATAAAAACAAGTGTTTGTCTTGTGATACGCTGTGTATGTTATCCACTTAACGCCCGCCCACTGTATATGTACGTCCTGTTTTTAAAGATGGATATCTCAGTAACGGCAGCAGCTGCTGCCACAACTGAGGTATCCATCTTTACAGTGGGCGGCCGTGTAAACGATAACGGCGGTCTCCGCGGCGGATTCGCCGCGAGATCGCCGTTATCGGTGGCGGGAGAGGGGCCCCCTCCCGCCACTCTTCCGCGCCCTCCTTCCGCGCCGTCGGTAGCGGCGGAGGAGATCGGATGCTGCCAGCTCGTGTGTGAGGACTTGAGTGAGGGCAAGATGGCCCCCAACGGTCCTCATAGCTCTGCTGGGTGGAAGTGACGTCAAAACGTCAGTCCCGCCCAGCCTCTTAAAGAGACAATTTTTTTGTTGTCATTTTTTTAAATGACAAATTTTCCTTTTTTTTTTATTTTCTTGCATTTAAGTCTAAATATGAGATCTGAGGTCTTTTTGACCTGCTTTGTTCTATTACAAGGGATGTTTACATTCCTTGTAATAGGAATAAAAGTGATCATTTTTTATTTTTATTTTATTTCAGTGTAAAAAATAATAAAATCAATAAAAATAAATAAGAAAACAAAAAAAAAATTTTTTTAAAGCGCCCCGTCCCGACGAGCTCGCGCACAGAAGCGAACGCATACGCGAGTAGCGCCCGCATATGAAAACGGTATTCAAACCACACAAGTGAGGTATCGCCGTGATCGTTAGAGCGAGAGCAATAATTCTTGCTACTCTGTAACTCAAAAAATGCAACCTATAGAATTTTTTAAACGTCGCCTATCGAGATTTTTAAGGGTAAAAGTTTGACGCCATGCCACGAGCGGGCGCAATTTTTAAGCGTGACATGTTGGGTATCATTTTACTCGGCGTAACATTATCTTTCACAATATATAAAAAAATTGGGCCAAATTTATTGTTGTCTTATTTTTTAATTAAAAAAAGTGAATTTTTTCCAAAAAAAGTGCGCTTGTAAGACCGCTGCGCAAATACGGTGTTACAAAATGTATTGCGATTACCGTCATTTTATTCTCTAGGGTGTTAGAAAAAAATATATATATAATGTTTGGGGGTTTTAAGTAATTTTCTAGCAAAAAAAACTGTTTTAGTCTTGTAAACACCGAATCTGAAAAACACCTTCTGTCCTTAAGTGGTTATGTAAACCTATCGGAGGTATTCTGGCTGGTTGGTTACTCCTGATTGGTTACTACTGCCATATTTCTAACACAATTATAGCAGGTTGTTTCTGATTGGTTGGATAGTACAGACGCTTTTAACCACTTAAGACCCGGACCTTTAGGCAGGTAAAGGACCCGGACAGTTTTTGCGATTCGGCACTGCGTCGCTTTAACTGAGAATTGCGCGGTCGTGCGACGTGGCTCCCAAACAAAATTGGCGTCCTTTTTTTCCCCACAAATAGAGATTTCTTTTGGTGGTATTTGATCACCTCTGCGTTTTTTATTTTTTGCGCTATAAACAAAAATAAAGCGACAATTTTGAAAAAAATTCTATTTTTTTTACTTGTTGCTATAATAAATATCCCCCAAAAAGATATAACGGGCCAGATTTACGATGGACTTACGACGGCGTATCTCCACGTACACCGTCGTAAGTCCGAATCCGAGCCGTCGTATCTATGCGCCTGATTCTTAGAATCAGTTACGCATAGATTTGGCCAAGATACGAGCGGCGTAAGTCTCCTACGCCGTCGTATCTAGGGTGCAATATTTACGCTGGCCGCAAGGGGCGCTTCCGTAGATTTACGCGTCAAATATGTAAATTAGGTAGATACGCCGATTCACGAACGTACTTGCGGCCGCTACGCCGTTTACGTTAGGCTTACGTCCGGCGTGAAGTTACCCCTGCTATATGAGGCGTAGGTAATGCAAAGTATGGACGTCGGCAAGCGTATCTTTTTACCTCGTTTACGTAAGTCGTACGTGAATGGGGCTGGGCGTAGGTTACGTTAACGTCACAGGCATTGGGCCTGGTGTATCTTAGGGCGTAAATTCGACATGATACTGAGCATGCGCGCATGCGCCGTACGATCGGCGCGTCATTTACGTGGGGTCACGATTGATTTACATAAAACACGCCCCCCTCTTCCACATTTGAATTACGCAGGCTTACGCCGGCCCATTTACGCTACGCCGCCGCAACTTACGGAGCAAGTGCTTTGTGAATACTGCACTTGCCCGTCCAAGTTGCGGAGGCGTAGCGTAAATAGGATATGCTACGCCCGCACAAAGTTACGCGCTCCTACGTGAATCTGGCCCAACATTTTTTTTTTCCTCAGTTTAGGCCGATACGTATTCTTCTACCTATTTTTGATAAAAAAAAAATCGCAATAAGCGTTTATCGATTGGTTTGCACAAAATTTATAGCGACCCACGGCTGGGCACTTAAAGAGGATGTACCTGTACATGCTTGTGCCCTGCCGTGCCATTCTGCCGACGTAAATGTGCAGGAGGCGGTCCTTAAAGCGGTGGTTCACCCTCAGTGACACGATTTTACCATCGAGACAGGCATTGTAGCGCGAGCTACAGTATGCCTGTCCCGATTTTTTTATCCCAGTACTCACCGTGTACTCGTACATTATAGATTTCGGCTCCCGCGGGGAATGGGCGTGCCTATGGAGAGGGAGGATGATTGACGGCCGGCCCTGGCACGTCACTCTCCCCGAAGACAGCCGTAGTAGGTCTCGGCTCTTCACGGCGCCTGCGCACAGGCTATTGCGCAGGCGCCGTGAAGAGCCAAGCCTATTTCGGCTATTTCCGGAGAAGCGTGACGCGCCAGAGCCGGCCGTCAATCATCCTCCGTCTCCATAGGCACGCCCATTCCCCGAGGGGAGTCGGTATCTTCGATGTACGAGTACACGGTGAGTACTGGGATAAAAAAATCGGGACAGGCATACTGGGACATCGCGCTACAATGCCTGATTTTATGGTAGAAGAAAAAAAAAATTTTTTTTTGGGGTTTATAGGGTGAACCCCCGCTTTAAGTGATTAATTTCCTTGCTTCTCCCTGTTCTTTTACCAATTTGTGCTCTAGACAAAAGTTGGCCATAGATAGAAATTTCATCGAAAAATCGTGTCTCAAGGGCGATCGTCTTCCCTTCCCTGGCCTTCTCCCTTCCCTTCCCTTCTCCCTGGCCTTTTTACTTGCCTGGCCTTTTCCATTTCGGTCCTTTCCTTTTATTTTACCGTCTCTTCTTCTCCTTTACCTTTGAACGAAATGAATTGCACATGTTTAGTCTTTCAAAGTGTGGAAATTTGGCCTGGGCAGGAAGGCGTTGGAAGTTCTCGGTACTGAAGTGGTTAAGCTTCCAAAAACCTCATGGGGGGGGGGGGGGGTTATTTACTAAAACCGGAGAGTACAAAATCTGGTGCAACCCCTGAATAGAAACCAATCCGCTTCCAGGTTTTATTGCCAAAGTGCTCCAGTTGTAGTAAATCTCCTCCCATGTCTGCAGAAAACATGTAGTGTACATAAGATAAAATAGCAGGCTAATAAAAAAATGCAGATTACGGCACTTGTGCGTGATGACGTCACGTACAGACCTCGCTTTACGCATTTTGTAGAAAGTGGCGTCTTCAGGGGGCAGGCTCGCCGCCAGTGCTGTCTGCTCTGTAATATGATGGGCAGGTGAGGGTACAGGAAGTAGAGTGCTCAGGGTGGGTGTGGCCAGTGTCCAAGGTAGTCTGTAGAGCAAGGAGGAGGCGGGGCACAGAATCTGACCAGCCATTGGTTGGGGAGGGGTCACAGGAGGTTGTCCATACCTTTATGAGTGTTTAGAGGGTAACTCCGCCCCTCCATGAGGTTTATTATCTCTCCAGCCTTGGATTGCTGTGTCTATGTGGACTTGTTGGTCTGACTGTCTCCTCCCTCTCCCCCCGCAGGTTCCCATGTAAATGCAGAAGGGGATTCAATGCAGTTACATCCCCTCATCCGGCCGCCAAGACTTCCCTATCCGCTGCTCACCAGATCTTGGGCTACTTTACCCTCCGACCCATTCTCTGTCCTCGGAGCGCAGAGCGGAGCCGACCCAATGCTCAACAGAAAGCTCGGATGCCAGGGCTTCGGGGGATCCGTCGCGGCCATGACCTCCTTCCCCCCACAGCGCTATCATTACTTCCTCGTGCTGGATTTTGAGGCCACCTGCGACAAACCCCAGATCCACCCTCAGGTACGTCAAAGATGGCCGCCTCGTCATGTGATTGCTTGTCTTGTCCCTACATAGGCTGTGTGGGCGTCGGCTAATAACATGTCGTAATTCATAGGCTGGAAGAATCCTAGTCTGCCCCGCCCACGACTATAAAAGCTCATTGACAGGCTGGAAGAATCCTAGTCTGCCCCGCCCACAACTATAAAAGCTCAGTGTCAGGCTGGAAGAATCCTAGTCTGCCCCACCCACAACTATAAACGCTCAGTGACAGGCTGATAAAATCCTAGTCTGCCCCGCCCACGACTATAAAAGCTCATTGACAGGCTGGAAGAATCCTAGTTTGCCCCACCCAACCATGACTACAATAGCTGATTGACAGGCTGGAAGAATCCTAGTATGCCCCGCCCACCCATGACTACAATATGATTGACAGGCTGATAGAATCCTAGTATGCCCCGCCCACCCACGACTATAAAAGCTCATTGACAGGCTGGGAGAATCCTAGTCTGCCCCGCCCACGACTATAAAAGCTCATTGACAGGCTGGAAGAATCCTAGTTTGCCCCGCCCAACCATGACTACAATAGCTGATTGACAGGCTGGAAAAATCCTAGTATGTCCCGCCCACCCATGACTAAAATATAATTGACAGGCTGGAAGAATCCTAGTATGCCCCGCCCACCCATGACTAAAATATAATTGACAGGTTGGAAGAATCCTAGTATGCCCCGCCCACCCATGACTACAATAGCTGATTGACAGGCTGGAAGAATTCTAGTATGCCCCACCCACCCATGACTACAATAGCTGATTGACAGGCTGATAGAATCCTAGTCTGCCCCGCCCACCCTTGACTAAAATATGATTGACAGGCTGGAAGAATCCTAGTATGCCCCGCCCACCCATGACTACAATATGATTGACATGCTGATAGAATCCTAGTTTGCCCCACCCACCCATGACTACAATAGCTGATTGACAGGCTGGAAGAATCCTAGTCTGCCCCGCCCACCCATGACTACAATATGATTGACAGGCTGGAAAAATCCTGGTCTGCCCCACCCACCCATGACTACAATATAATTGACAGGTTGAAAGAATCCTGGTCTGACCCGCCCACCCATCACTATAAAAGCTCATTGACAGGATGATAGAATTATTGTCTGCCACGCCCACCCATGACTACAATAGGTGATTGACAGCCTGGAAGAATCCTGGTCTGCCCCGCCCACCCATGACTATAAAAGCTCATTGACAGGATGATAGAATTATTGTCTGCCACGCCCACCCATGACTACAATATGATTGACAGGCTGATAGAATCCTAGTTTGCCCCGCCCACCCATCACTACAATATGATTGACAGGTTGAAAGAATCCCGGTCTACCCCACCCACGACTATAAAAGCTCATTGACAGGCTAATAGAATCCTAGCTTTCTGTTAACCCCACCCTGGTAACTGTGGCGGGAGCCCCGTGCTCGCTCTCGAGCCACCTCTGCACATCTATGGGACCTACACAGCGTTGCTCAGTCCTGCCCCCCCCTCCCTCCGATCCCTCCTCACCAGCTGTGATTGACAGTAGTGGGAGCCAATGGCTGCGTCTCAGCCAATCAGGAGAGGAAATCTCAGGGGGAGGGCAGATCCGGGTGGGGCTCAGGTAGGTATTGGGAGGGGAGCTGCACCCCCCACCCCCCTGAGGGCCGCTTCACACCACAAAAAAGCACTCCAGATCTGTTCCGGGTGCGTTTCTGCTACAGATCATTGAGGGAACCATGAATGCCGACATGTACTGTGACCTACTGAAGCAGAGCATGATCCCCTCCCTTCAGAGACTGGGCCGCAGGGTAGTATTCCAACATGATAACGTCCCCAAACGCACCTCCAAGACCACCACTGCCTTGCTAAAGAAGCCGAGGGTAAAGGTGATGGACTGGCCAAGCGTGTCTCCAGACCTAAACCCTATTGATCATCTGTGGGGGGAGGGGGAGGAGCGCAAGGTCTCCAACATCCACCAGCTCTGTGATGTCGTCATGGAGGAGGGGAAGAGGACTCCAGTGGCAACCTGTGAAGCTCTGGTGACCTCCATGCCCAAGAGGGTTAAAAGTAATGGCGGACACACAAAATATTGACACTTTGGGCCCAATTTGGAGATTTTCACTTAGGGGTGTCCTCACTTTTGTTGCCAGCGGGTTTAGACATGAATGGCTGTGTGTTGAGTTATCCGTTATACAAGCCGTACACTCCCCCCCCCCCCCCCCCTGTACACTCACTACACAACATTGGAGATACAAAGTGTCATTTCTTCAGTGTTGTCGCATGAAAAGATACAAGAAATGTGACCGGGGGGTGTACTTACTTTTGCAAGATACTGTATGTATAATGTTTGGGGGTTTCTAGCAAAAAATACAGATTTTTATTTTACTCTGCCTTTGATTGCTTTTCAGAGGTAGTTGACGGATGGTAAGGAGGTATTTGTGTTGCCTTCTCGCTGCCTGAGATAACCCAATAATGCCACACGACCGCAATTGCGCGCGTCGCGCGCGCTTGCGGTGCCATTGACCTCAGTAGGCGAGTTTGGCAGGCAGTGTTGCTTATGAAGCTTTGCACCCAGAGGGGGGGGGGGGCATTAAAACTGCAGCTCAGCCGCCCCCCCTCCTCCCCTTTTTTTTCCCCCCGGGGGCCCGTCACAGCCCAAATTAACCACTTAAGGACCGAGCCTCTTTTTCAGATATGTTGTTTACAAGTTATAAAAACATTTTTTTGCTAAAAAATTACTTGGAACCCCCCAAACTATAATTTTTTTTTTCTAACACCCTAGAAAATAAAATGGCGATCGCTGCAATACTTTCCGTCACACCGTATTTCCGCAGCGGTCTTGCAAGCGCAATATTTTTGGGAAAAAAAATACACTTTTTTGAATAAAGACGACAGTAAAATTAGCCCAATTTATTTTTTTATGTTGTGAAAGATGATGTTACGCCGAGCAAAATGATAACCGACACGTCACACTTCAAAACTGCGCCCGCTCGTGGAATGGGCGACAAACTTTTACCCTTAAAAATCTCCATAGGCGACGTTTTAAAAAACTCTACAGGTTGCATGTTTTGAGTTACAGAGGAGGTCTGGGGCTAGAATTATTGCTCTCGCTCTAACGATCGCGGCGACACCTCACGTGTGCGGTTTGAACACCGTTTTCATATGCGGGCGCTACTCGCGTATTCGTTCGCTTCTGCGCACGAGCTCGTCGGGACGGAGCGCGTTTAACATTTTTTTTTTCCTTATTTATTTTACTTTTATTTTATTTATTTTTACGTGCGACGTGGCTCCCAAACAAAATTGGCGTCCTTTTTTCCCCACAAATAGAGCTTTCTTTTGGTGGTATTTGATCACCTCTGCGGTTTTTTTATTTTTTTGCGCTATAAACAAAAAAAGAGCGAAAATTTTTAAAAAAATGCAATATTTTTTACTTTTTGCTACAATAAATATCCCCAAAAATATATAAAAAAACGTTTTTTTCCCTCAGTTTAGGCCGATACGTATTCTTCTACATAGTGGGGTAGATCCACATACCTCCGCTGCGCCCGGCGCAGATGTGAGATACGCTACGCCGCTGTAACGTACCTGGCTTTGGTTTGAATCCTCAATGAATTTGCGCCGTAAGTTACGGCGGCGTAGTGTATCTCTCAAATTGGGCGGGTAGGGGCGTGTTTCATGTAAATGAAGCGCGTCCCCGCGCCGAACGAACTGCGCGTGCGCCGTCCCTAAAATTTCCCACCGTGCATTGCGCTAAATGACGTCGCAATGACATCATTGTTTTCGACGTGAACGTAAATGGCGTCCAGCCCCATTCACGGACGACTTAAGCAAGCGACGTAAACATTTTCAAAATTAGACGCGGGAACGACGGCCATACTTAACATTGAGTGCGCCGCCAGATAGCAGCTTTAACTATACGCCGTGAAAAAGCTGAACGGAAACAACGTAAAAAAATGCGACGGCCGCTCGTACGTTTCGTGGATCGTCGGAAATAGCTCATTTGCATACTCGAACGCGGATTACGACGTGAACGCCACCTAGCGGACGCCGAAAAATTGCATCTAAGATCCGACGGCGTACGAAGACGTACGCCTGTCGGATCTAACACAGATGCCGTCGTATCTTTGTTTTGGGGATACCAAAACAAAGATCCGACGCGCAAACTTGAAATTACGCCGGCGTATCAAGAAATACGCTGCGCAATTTCTTTGAGGATCTGCCCCATTATTGGTAAAAAAAAAAAACGCAATAAGCGTTTATCGATTGGTTTGCGCAAAATTTATAGCGTTTAGAAAATAGGGGATAGTTTTATTGCATTTTTATTAATAATTTTTTTTTTTTACTACTAACGGCGGCGATCAGCGTTTTTTTTTCCGCGACTGCGACATTATGGCGGACACTTTTGACACATTATTTGAGACCATTGTCGTTTTCACAGCGAAAACGTGCTATAAAAATGCTCTGATTACTGTGAAAATGACAATGGCAGTTTGGGAGGTAACCACTAGGGGGGCCCTGTAGGGCTTAAGTGTGACCTCATATGTGTTTCTAACTGTGGCTGTAGGTGTGATGTCATTGATCGTGTTTCCCTATATCAGGGAACAGACGATCAGTGACACTGCCACACAGAAGAACGGGGAAGATTTGTTTACACTCGCCTCTCCCCGTTCTTCAGCTCCGGTGACCGATCGCGGGACTCCAGCGGTGATCGGATCCGCGCGGTCACAGGGCTTCGGACCGGGTCGCGGGCGTGCGCCACCCACGGCTGGGCACTTAAAGAGGACGTACCCATACGTGATTGTGCCCAGCCGTGCCATTCTGCCGACGTATATCGGCGTTAGGCGGTCCTTAAGTGGTTAAGACGTATAGGCGGAAGTGACGTTTTGACGTCGCTTCCGCCCTGCTATGGAGACGGGTGGGGGGGGCCATCTTCCCCTATCCCCAATCGGGGAGGGCACAGGAAAGCGGCGGGGGGGGGCCTCTCCCACCGCGGATAACGGTGACCTCACTGCGAATCCGCTGCAGAGACCACCATTATAGTAAACCTGACCGCCGGCTGAAGAGATGGATACCTCGGCGGTTATGGTAGCTGCTGCCGCCATAACAGAGATATCCCTCTTCAAATTGCCGACGTATATCGGCGTGCGGCGGCCTGGAAGTGGTTAAAAAAGCCTGCCCCCTGCCAGCCAACTACAAAGGGATAGATTCAGGTAGCTGGGCGCAATATTACGGCGGCGCAGCGTATCGTATTTACGCTGCGCCGCACGTAAGTTAGAGAGGCAAGTGCTGTATTCGCAAAGCACTTGCCTCCTAACTTACGGCGAAGTAGCGTAAATGGGGCCGGCGTAAGCACGCCTAATTCAAATGATGATGAGGGGGGGCGTGTTTTATTTAAAATTAATGGTGCCTGCGCCGTTCGTGAAAGAATCCCCATGCTCGAAATTCCACCGCAAATCGTCATTGCTTTCGACGTGAATGTAAATGACGTCCAGCCCTATTCGCGAACGACTTACGCAAACGACGTCAAAAATTCAAATTTCGAAGCGAGAACGACGTCCACACTTAACATTGGCTGCGCCTCCTAATAGCAGGAGTAACCTTACGCCGAAAAAAGCCTAACGTAAACGACGTAAAAAAAATTGCGCCGGGCGTACGTACGTTTGTGAATCGGCGTATCTAGGTCATTTGCAAATTTTACACCGGAAGCGCCACCTAGCGGCCAGCGTAAGAATGCACACAATTATACGCCGCCGTATTAAAGTTACGTCGGCGGAGGAAGCCTATTTTTTCTACGTATCTGCCTTTGAGAATCGGCGTAAAGATACGACGGCGCAGATTTGGAGATACGCCGCCGTAACTTGTACCTGAATCTAGCCCATAAATGTTACCTTTTGCTCTCTGTATGGAAGCAACGGTCTCTCTGCAGAGGTCATGTGGTGCACTGCAGTGCACCACACGCAAAGCGCGCCCCCCCCGTCTGCCACCCTGATTGGATCTTGGCAGAGGACGTGAATTCGGCACGCCGGGAGTGACACGCGTCTTCGCTGCGATCTCCCCGGATGAGCAGTGAGAAGCGAGCCCCTTCGCCTCTTAGATTTATACCATATGGCGGCTTTATAAAGATGTCCCCCCTCCGCACATCCGCGCCGCTCTGTCATCTCCGTTATCACAGAAACGCGGCCCGTATTGTGGCCGTCAGAAATGCCTCTGTAAATAACCCTCCGCGGCTCCGGCGGCCCTCCACCAGCCCATCAGTTCTCATCTGTCACGGCCGCAGATCAGCAATTAAAACCCAAAGAGGCAAATGCCAGCGATGACCCGCAGCACAAGGCGGCTGACAAACAAGGCCGGACAAAGCGACGGATAATTTATAAGCTTTGCCCTAAAAAATCTAATTATTTGCCAATTTGAATCTCTCCGCCGGCCCGGGCTCCGCAATAAATTTCACCCGCCATAAATTATTTAGGGGACTGCCCATGGTGTAAATCAAAAAAGATAAAAGAGGTAAGGCGCAAAACGAGTTTGGTTTTTTTTTTTAACGGCGAGGATTTGTCAGGCCTTCCGTAATAATTAACTGGGGGCAGCCGCGTTCCTGTACACAACGGCGGCGAATGTTTACCTCCGACGTTCCAGGATCTTCTTTACATCATCATCATCAGAATAAAGTGTCATTGTATCCAAAATAAAAATACATTGTATCCAAAATAAAAATACATTCTATCCAAAATAAAAATACATTAAAAATACATTCTATCCAAAATAAAAATACATTGTATCCAAAATAAAAATACATTATATTCAAAATAAAAATACATTGTATCCAAAATAAAAATACATTATATGCAAAATAAAAATACATTAAAAATACATTGTATCCAAAATAAAAATACATTAAAAATACATTATATGCAAAATAAAAAGACATTGTATCCAAAATAAAATACATTGTATGCAAAATAAAAATACATTATATCCAAAATAAAAATACATTATATCCAAAATAAAAATACATTATATGCAAAATAAAAATACATTAAAAATGCATTATATCCAAAATAAATATACATTGTATCCAAAATAAAAATACATTATATGCAAAATAAAAATATATTAAAAATACATTCTATCCAAAATTAAAAATACATTATATCTAAAATAAAAATACATAAAAAATGCATTATATCCAAAATAAATATACATTGTATCCAAAATAAAAATACATTGTATCCAAAATAAAAATACATTATATCCAAAATAAAAATACATTGTATGCAAAATAAAAATACATTATATCCAAAATAAAAATACATTGTATCCAAAATAAAAAAAAATTAAAAATACATTGTATCCAAAATAAAAATACATTATATCCAAAATGAAAATACATTAAAAATGCATTATATCCAAAATAAATATACATTGTATCCAAAATAAAAATACATTGTATCCAAAATAAAAATTCTTTGTATCCAAAATAAAAATACATTAAAAATACATTATATCCAAAATAAACATACATTATATGCAAAATAAAAATACATTATATGCAAAATAAAAATATATTAAAAATACATTCTATCCAAAATAAAAATACATTAAAAACGCATTATATCCAAAATAAAAATACATTATATCTAAAATAAAAATACATTGTATCCAAAATAAAAATACATTGTATCCAAAATAAAAATACATTAAAAATACATTATATCCAAAATAAAAATACATTATATACAAAATAAATATACACTATATCCAAAATTAAAAATACATTAAAAATACATTGTATCCAAAATAAAAATACATTGTATCCAAAATAAAAATACATTGTATCCAAAATAAAAATACATTAAAAATACATTATATCCAAAAAAAAAATACATTATATGCAAAATAAAAATACATTGTATCCAAAATAAAAATAAATTGTATCCAAAATAAAAATACATTGGCCCAGATTCACAGTGTGGGCGCACATTACGCCACCGTAGCGCAAACGCCACACGCCGCGCCAACGTAGCGCGGAGAGGCAAGCATTGCATTCAGCTAGCTATTGCTCCCAGCGCTGCGTCGGCGTGGGAATCGAAGGCGTACGCCGGCGTAGGTGGAAGTGGGCGTGACCCTACATTGTATCCAAAATAAAAATACATTGGCCCAGATTCACAGTGTGGGCGCACATTACACCGCCGTAGCGCAAACGCCGCGCCAACGTGGCGCGGAGAGGCAAGCATTGCATTCAGCGTGGGAATCGAAGGCGTACACCAGCGTAGGTGGAAGTGGGCGTGACCCATGCAAATGAGGCATGACCCCATGCAAATGATGGGCCGAGCGCCAGACATACATATCGCGAACTGCGCATGCGCCGTGACGTGGACGCAGGATTTGGTTATGCTTAATGACTAAACATTGGCAGATCTAGCACAATGTGGGCGCTCTCCTCAGGCTGAAGGTGTTGGTTAGACTCGATGAATAGACTTTGGTAGATGTTAGGTTTGTTAGGCTAGGTTTGATAACAATACAGTGGTTGGGGGGGGGGGGGGGGGGTTAAGTAATGTGAAGGGGCAGAGGATACTGGTATGAGGGGCAGAGGACACTACAGTGGGAGCTTGATGTGAGGCACTACTAAGGGGGTGATGTGAAGGGGGGCAGAGGACACTACTGTGAAACCTTCTGCTATCTTTTTTTTTTTTTAAAGGGCGCTGCCTAAACCTAACCCTCGAGGATCTTTGACTTCCTCCATGTTGTCCAGGTAGATGTCAACCTCTGAAAGATTGCCTACCCCTGCTCTAGAGATTGCTATGGGTTCCTTGGTCTGTCTCCTCCTGTCTGATGGTGTCTACTTAATGTCATATCTAGGACCACTTGGTAGAGCCCGTGTCTGTAAAGGTGACATTCTGATCACCATCATGAGGAGGGTTCCATTGACCACCAATGAATCAATATCAGCAGGGTTCCTGGACACCAGAGAATTAATTCAAACGTTCTCCTGGAGTAAGAAGGTTGAGAATTGCTGGTCTACATCTAATGGAACAACCGTTCTAGTGTCCACGGAGACTGTGCTGGCGGCCATTAAGAACACTGTTGGTAAGTCTTGATCGCTCGACCTCGGCAGATCTACCACAATGTGGGGGCTCTCCCAATACAGAAGGTGTTGATTAGGCTTGATGACTAGACCTTGGCAGAGCTGCCACAATGTGGGGGCTCTCCCAATACAGAAGGAGTTGGTTGTGCTTAATTACTAAACATTGGCAGATCTAGCACAATGTAGGGGCTCTCCTGAGGCTGAAGGTGTTGGTTAGGCTTGATGACTAGACCTTGGCAGATCTACCATAATGTGGGGGCTCTCCTGAGGCTGAAGGTGTTGGTTAGGCTTGATGACTAGACCTTGGCAGATCTGCCACAATGTGTGGGCTCTCCCAATACAGAAGGAATTGGTTGTGCTTAGTTACTAAACATTGGCAGATCTACCACAATGTGGGGGCTCTCCCAATACAGAAGGAGTTGGTTGTGCTTAATTACTAAACATTGGCAGATCTACCACAATGTGGGGGCTCTCCCAAGGCAGAAGGTGTTGGTTAGGCTTGATGACTAGACCTTGGCAGATCTACCATAATGTGGGGGCTTTCCTGAGGCTGAAGGTATTGGTTAGGCTTGATGACTAGACCTTGGCAGATCTACCATAATGTGGGGGCTTTCCTGAGGCTGAAGGTGTTGGTTAGGCTTGATGACTAGACCTTGGCAGATCTACCATAATGTGGGGGCTCTCCTGAGGCTGAAGGTGTTGGTTAGGCTTGATGACTAGACCTTGGCAGATCTACCATAATGTTGCGGCTCTCCTGAGGCTGAAGGTGTTGGTTAGGCTTGATGACTTGACCTTGGCAGATCTACCATAATGTGGGGGCTCTCCTGAGGCTGAAGGTGTTGGTTAGGCTTGATAAATAGACTTTGGCAGATCTACCATCATGTGGGGGCTCTCCCAAGGCAGAAGGTGTTGGTTAGGCTTGATGACTAGACCTTGGCAGATCTGCCACAATGTGGGGGCTCTCCCAATACAGAAGGAGTTGGTTGTGCTTAATGACTAAACATTGGCAGATCTACCACAATGTGGGGGCTCTCCTGAGGCTGAAGGTGTTGGTTAGGCTTGATGACTAGCCCTTGGCAGATCTGCCACAATGTGGGGGCTCTCCCAAGGCAGAAGGTGTTGGTTAGGCTTGATGACTAGACCTTGGCAGATCTACCACAATGTGGGGGTTCTCCTGAGGCTGAAGGTGTTGGTTAGGCTTGATGACTAGACCTTGGCAGATCTGCCACAATGTGGGGGCTCTCCCAATACAGAAGGAATTGGTTGTGCTTAATTACTAAACATTGGCAGATCTAGCACAATGTTTGGGCTCTCCCAAGGCAGAAGGTGTTGGTTAGGCTTGATGACTAGACCTTGGCAGATCTACCACAATGTGTGGGCTCTCCCAAGGCAGAAGGTGTTGGTTAGGCTTGATGACTAGACCTTGGCAGATCTACCATAATGTGGGGGCTCTCCTGAGGCTGAAGGTGTTGGTTAGGCTTGATGACTAGACCTTGGCAGATCTACCATAATGTGGGGGCTTTCCTGAGGCTGAAGGTGTTGGTTAGGCTTGATGACTAGACCTTGGCAGATCTACCATAATGTGGGGGCTTTCCTGAGGCTGAAGGTGTTGGTTAGGCTTGATGACTAGACCTTGGCAGATCTACCATAATGTGGGAGCTCTCCTGAGGCTGAAGGTGTTGGTTAGGCTTGATGACACTACAGTGGTTGGGGGTGGATTGGCAGATGGTCAGATTCCTTCCTTGATAAAATAATAGAAGGAACTTGTGACTTCTGCCCTTTGGTGGGCTGGCAGTGGAATTGTCCAGGTCATGTAGACAGTGACAGGAATACCCGGAGGAAGGACCCAGCAGGACATTTCAAAGTTTATATAAAAGAAAGGATAACACGTAGGACAACACGTAGGACAACACGTAGGACAACACGTAGGAAAACACGTAGGACAACACGTAGGACAACACGTAGGACAACACGTAGGACAACACGTAGGAAAACACGTAGGAAAACACGTACGACAACACGTAGGACAACACTTACGACAACACGTAGGAAAACACATAGGACAACACGTAGGAAAACACGTAGGAAAACACGTAGGACAACACGTAGGAAAACACGTAGGACAATACATAGGAAAACACGTAGGACAACACGTAGGACAACACTTAGGACAACACGTAAATAAAGATAAATCACAGATGCGGAACTGTATGTAAAAAAACAAACTAAGTAAAAACCCAAAAATTCCTCAGCGAGTCTGTAGAGTATGGCAAGTATGGCGTTCTGTGCAGATCCCACCTCCATCCATCTTCTTTCGTAGAGTGATGTCCCTTCAGGTTATAATGACGCGTGTGAATGATGTCACTCCCGGAGCTCTAAAGCTTTCTATTGTCTCTTCAGAAGTGATATTTTAGGTTTGTTTTTACCCTGGAACGTCGCCCGGTAATCTCATAACCGGGTGCCGGCCCCTCACACAATGAAATTAAGGAGCCGAGAGATGAATTGAACCTTCCAAAGGTCCCAACACTTGTCTCTATTAGCCTGACAAACAGAAGACCTCCCTCCTTTTCTCCCCTCTCTAGATGGAAATGAAAAGGTTCTCATTCATCCAGGTCATGGGATATCGAGTGGAGTTGGACGCATTCAACTGGACTCGTTCATAGCTTCTCCAAACCACTACTTCTTTAGTTCTAATGAGTGATGGGAGAATTATCGGGGCTCATTAGAAATGAAGAAGCGGAAAAATAAAGTGAACAGCCCCCCACTTTTTATCACATTGTCCAATATAACAAATGTCCCGTGTATAATATATCCAAAAGTGCAATATGAAGTAAACTGTATCTAAAAAAAAAAAAAAAAAAAAAGTAGGAGCTGCGGTGGCTCAACGCGATTGGCACTGCGCTGACAAGCCATTCACCTCTGCAGCTAGGGGTTCGGATCCCGGTCTCGGCTACATGTGAATTGAGTTTGGTGGTCTCAGCCCGGCTCCCGGTGGGTGTGCTATGCAAGGTAAGCCTGTGCTTAGTACGCCCACCCCCCTCCCACAAAAACCACCACACTTACACGCACTCGAAATTGGGTTAACATCACGCACTTTGACCACGCGGTCTCTAAAAAAGAGAGGCGAAGGACTAACGGGTCTGGTTGAGCGGGCTAGGTCCTCTCACTCCCTTATAGGGAGTCCCTCTGCCCCGTTGGGCTTCAAAGCGGAGCAGGTAGGGTGGGCTGTGTGGGAGGACCCCCTCACACACCCGCCATTGCCACCCGGGGCATGGAGAAAGGTGGCAGATTGCCTCTGGGGGAGGCCTACCTACTCCCAACTCCTGTAGTCCGGCTCCTCCCTCGAGTACACGCACAAAATACACTTTAAAAAAAAAAAAATGGTGCAAAACACTCAGGGGCAGATCCACAAAGCGAGTACGCCGGCGTATCTACTGACACGCCGGCGTACTTTCAAATTTCCCACGCCGTATGTTTGTTTTGAATCCTCAAAACTAGATACGACGGCATCTGGGTTAGATCCGACAGGCGTATGTCTTTTTTCCCCCTCGTCTCCTAGAGCAGAGATGATTCTAGGAAGCAGCTAAAACGGTTATAAACAAAACACAAAACCAGTAAAGCGCACTACAAGGTCCAGCCCAACGGACAGCAGTCTATGGTATCAGCATGGTGAGGACCAAGGTTCATTCCGACACACAAGGGATCCTGGAGATTGCCAGGTAAAGATCCTGGGAGCTCAAACAACAAAGAAATGGCAGCGCGAGATCCTCATTAGAATGAGAAAATAATTTGTAGTACACATAAAATCTCGGTAATCAGCATAGATGGCAGATGAAAGACACCATGAAGTTGTACGCAGTGTGATGGATGAAGAAACCGCAAGGCTGTCAATGTTGGAGCTTGTCCTATCGCCTCTAGCTGGCATCAGGGAGATCAGATCATGACAGCTGTCAGAGAGCTTGCCATTCCTCGGCGTCCTGCACAAGCCCAGTCTACCTTGTGGCAGGCAGGTGGAATTTTTTTGGGGGGTGACAGTATAGCCCCCCCCCCCGTCGGTCGGTCGGCAGGCAGGACTTACCCCACATCACCGGCGGCTTCCCCTGCTCGGTGACGGCATCCTGTTTTCCTGCTCTCCACAGGTCACCTGGGCGACGGCGGCGACGACTTCCGTTTCCTCCCTCCTCCTCGGGAGTCTTTTCTTTTCGGCCAACCGGAAAACGCGTTTCGCACCAGCTTCTGATTGGCCGGATTGAGGATCAGTGTTTCAACAGCTGTTGTAACACACCTGGGTGAGATCGGAGCCCACTCTCGGCGCCCTGAGCCCAATCTATTTTGAAGCCTATTGGAGCCTCTGGTTGCTGTAATTGATGCACCCGGTGCCCTGAAAGGGGCCGGACGCATGAATAGGGGGCCGCATTTGCCTTGGGCGGCATTTTCAGGGGTGGCAGCGCCGCCCCCCCCCCCCAGACAGAAGGGCAGAGCCATTTCGATAACCACTTCCCGTCCTTTCGGTGGTTGTACTTGGAGAACTTGCAGCTGCAGGCATCACCCTGGTATGGTTTTGAAAAGGCCGGCGGTCGGCTCTCGGCTCTCTTTGTTATAGCGATCGATTGCTATTGCAAGCAGCGGGAGGAGACGCTCCCCCGTTCAGCTCTTACTGGGTCTCCTGTACCACTGGCATCCCGGACAGCCAAGCAAAGCCTGGATCGGCTGTTCGTATATTAGTAAGCCGGAAACGATGACATCAATTCTGGTGTACTCGGAAACCATCGGCGCCGTTTTGTCCAAAAAAAACGAAAGCATTTAAAAAACTTCGATCTCTGTGTTTTGAATGCTTTTGAGAGCAGAGGAGGGATTTTGGAGTGTTATAGACCCCATATCTCTCCATAAAGTGTACCTGTCACCATTGCCTATTACTGTTGCCTGATGTTTACATTCCTTGTGACAGCAATAAAAGTGCTAAAAAAAATGTAATCAAAGCAACCGTGTAAAAAAAAAAAAAAATTGAACGTGCTCCTGTACGAAGACAAACGCACGTGTCGGTCCGGCACCCACGCAAACAGCGATCGTCCCACACATGAGAGGTATCACCGCAAACGCAGCCATATATATGACACTTGGACGAAACATATCTCAGGATCTGATAAGGAAGCTGCAGCGGTTTACTGTAAACGGATGCAGCTTCCCCATGAGACCCTGAGACAAGAACGGTATAGCGCGGCTGGGGTGGAACAAATTTTAGATGGAGGGGGGGGAGCGACCTCCGATCTCTCCATAAAGAGTATCTGTCACATGCCTGTTGCTGTCACAAGGATATTTACATTCCTTGTGACAACAATAAAACTGATAAAAAAATGTAAATGAAAGCAACCATAAAAAAAAAAAATGTAAATGAAATAAATAAATAAATGTAAAGTGCTCCTGGACGAAGGCGAACGCACATGTCGGTCCCGCACCCGCGCAAACAGCGATTGCCCCACACATGAGAGGTATCACTGCGAACGTCAGCTCAAGGGCAATCATTCTATATATACGACACTTGGACGAAACATATCTCAGGGTCTGATGAGGAAGCTGCAGCTGTTTACTGTAAATGGATGCAGCTTCCCCATGAGACCCTGAGACAAGAACGGTATACCGCGGCTGGGATGGAACAAATTTTAGTTGGGGGGGGCGACCTCCGATCTCTCCATAAAGAGTATCTGTCACATGTCTGTTGCTGTCACAAGGATGTTTACATTCCTTGTGACAACAATAAAAAAAAAAGATGTAAATAAAAAAAAAATAAAAAAAGTAAAGTGCTCCTGGGCAAAGGCGAACGCACTTGTCGGGCCCGCACCCACGCAAACAGCGATCGCCCCACACATGAGAGGTATCACTGCAAACGTCAGCTCAATGGCAGCCATATATATGGCACTTGGACGAAACATATCTCAGGGTCTGATGAGGAAGCTGCAGCTGTTTACTTTAAACGGATGCAGCTTCCCCATGAGACCCTGAGACAAGAACGGTATACCGCGGCTGGGGTGGAACAAATTTTTGATAAGTGGGGGGGGGGGACCACCGATCTCTCCATAAAGAGTATCTGTCACATGCCTGTTGCTGTCACAAGGATGTTTACATTCCTTGTGACAACAATAAAAGTGATAAAAAAATGTAAATGAAAGCAACCATAAAAAAAAAAAAAATGTAAATGAAAAAAATAAATCAATGTAAAGTGCTCCTGGGCGAAGGCGAACGCACATGTCGGTCCCGCACCCACGCAAACAGCGATCGCCCCACACATGAGAGGTATCACCGCAAACGTCAGCTCAATGGCAGCCATATATATGGCACTTGGACGAAACATATCTCAGGGTCTGATGAGGAAGCTGCAGCTGTTTACTGTAAACGGATGCAGCTTTCCCATCAGACCCTGAGACAAGAACCACAGCTGGCGTGGGACACGTTTATATGGGGGGGGGGGGGGGGGGGGGGGGAGGGGGGGGCAGATTTTAGTCTTGCCTAGGGCAGCACAAAACCAAAATACACCACCGATTGCAAGGGCATTTTTTTTCCCCCTGGAGTTGGACCTTAATGTTTATAGGTCCTTCAACTGATATATAAGTGAATGTGCTGCCCCCGTCATAGCTCGTGATGGACAGTTCAGGTACAGAGAGGAAACCGCTCTATACAGTATAATGTCTCTACGTCCTCCGAGACCCGCGTCTCACCTCATCCCCGACCATCTAGAAAAACACTCAACTGACTTCCACTCTTTACACAGGATAATTGGAGCAGGAAAAATATCATCAATCTCCCGGACAATAAATCAAACAAAATCATATTAGTCCATTAAAAGACAGTTCCATAACATTTATACCCAAACTGCACTGTTCATTTTCATTACGCTCTCCCATCCCTCTACCTTTCCACTTTGATTTTACAAAACTAAATAAAATCTTCAGCACTTGACCCCGCTACGCCGAGGGAGAGACGGGAGCGCCGTGTGACTGGCGAGACCATGCAAGTACAGCACTCTCTCTTTCTTTTATTTTCCTCTCTCTCTCTCTAACTGTCTACGCTCGCTCTCTTCCTCCTATTCTCTCTCTCCTACACTCTCTCTTCCTCCTCTCTCTCTCTCTCTCTCTCTCCATCTACGCTCTTTCGTTCTTCCCGCCTCCCCTCTCTCTCTCTTCTTCTCATCCCCCCCTCTCTCCTTACGCTCTCTCTCTCCCCCTTCCTCTTTCTCTCTCCTTCCGCTCTCTCTCCCCCTTCCTCTTTCTCTCTCTCTCTCTCCCCCTTCCTCTTTCTCTCTCTCTCTCCCCCTTCCTCTTTCTCTCTCTCTCTCTCTCCTTCCTCTCTCTCTAGACTCTCTTCCACCTACTCTCCCTACGCTCTCTCTCTCCCGCTTACTCTCTCTACGCTCCCTTTCTTCCGCCCACTCTCTCTACGCTCTCTATTTCTCCTACTCTCTCTACGCGCTTTCTCCTACTCTCTCTCCTCGCTCTCTATTCCTCCTACTCTCTCTCCACTCTATCTTCCTCCTACTCTCTCTTTTTCTCTATGCTCTCTCTTCCCTCTACTCTCTCTCTCTCTGTACGCTCTCTCTTTTCCTCCTACTCTCTCTACACTCGCTCTCTTCCTCCTATTCTCTCTCTCCTACACTCTCACTTCCTCCTCTCTCTCTCTCTCTCTCTCCATCTATGCTCTTTCGTTCTTCTCACCTCCCCTCTCTCTCTCTTCTTCTTCTCACCCCCCCTCTCTCCTTACGCTCTCTCTCTCCCCTTACTCTTTCTCTCTCCTTCTGCTCTCTCTCCCCCTTCCTCTTTCTCTCTCTCTCTCTCCCCCTTCCTCTTTCTCTCTCTCTCTCCTTCCTCTCTCTCTAGACTCTCTTCCACCTACTCTCTCTACGCTCTCTTCCGCTTACTCTCTCTATGCTCCCTCTCTTCCGCCCACTCTCTCTACGCTCTCTATTTGTCCTACTCTCTCTACGCTCTTTCTCCTACTCTCTCTCTACGCTCTTTCTCCTACTCTCTCTCCTCGCTCTCTATTCCTCCTACTCTCTCTCTCTCCACTCTATCTTCCTCTTACTCTCTCTCTTTTTCTCTATGCTCTCTCTTCCTTCTTTCTCTCTCTTTCTCTGTACGCTCTCTCTTTTCCTCCTACTCTCTCTCCGCTCTCTCTTCCTCTTATGCCACGTACACACGATGAGGCCTTTGCCCGGCCAAATCACATTGGAGAGAAATGGAACATGTTCTGTATCTAAACTCCGATGGAATTTATCGGAATTTCCGATGAAAAAACTCTGCTGGGGCTACACATGATCGGAATATCCGATGGAAAATGTCCGCCTGACTTTTTCCATCGGAAATTCCGATCGTGTGTACGCGGCATAACTCTCTCTATGCTCTCTCTTCTTTCTACTCTCTCTCTAGGCTCTCTGTCTTCCTCCTACTCTTTCTCTCTCTCCCCCTCTTCCTCCTCTCTCTCTCCACTCTCTCTTCCTCCTACTCTCTCTCTGCTCTCTCTTCCCCCTACGCTCTCTCTCTCTCTGCTCTCTCTTCCCCCTACGCTCTCTTTCTCTCCCTCTTCCTCCTCTCTCTTCCTACTCTCTCCGCTTTCTCTCTCTCTCTGCTCTCTCTTCCCCCTACGCTCTCTCTCTCTCTCCCTCTTCCTCCTCTCTCTCTCTCTCTCTCTCTCTCTCTCTTCCTACTCTCCTCGCTTTCTCTCTCTCTCTTCCTCCTATTCTCTCCACTTTATCTCTGCTCTCTCTTCCTCCTACTCTCTACACTTTCTCTCTCTCGCACTCTCTCCTTCCACTTTCTCATTCTCTCTCTCTCCTTCCTTTGTCTCTCGCACTCACTCTTTCCTCTCTTGCTCTCTCACGCTCTCTTGCTCTCTTTCCTCTCTTGCGCTCTCTCTCACTCTCTCTCGCTCTTCTCTCTCGCTCTCTTTCTTTTTCTCGCTCTTTCTCTCTCTCTAGCGCTCTCTTTCTCTCATTCTCTCTCTCTCGCTCTCTTTCTCTCTCTCTCGCTTTTTCTTTCTCTCTCTCTCGCACTCTCTCCTTCCACTTTCTCATTCTCTCTCTCTCTCTCCTTCCTTTGTCTCACGCTCTCTTGCACTCTCACTCTTTCCTCTCTGTCTCTCTCTTGCTCTCTTGCGCGCTCTCTCAAGCTCTCTTTCTCTATTCTCTCTCTCTTTCTTGCTCTTTCACACTCCCTTGCGTTCTTTCTCTCTCTCTCTCTTTCTCTCACTCTCTTTCTCTCTCTCGCTCTTTCTCTCTCTCTCTAGCGCTCTCTTTCTCTCATTCTCTCTCTCGCTCTCTCTTTCTCTCCCGCTCTTTCTCTCTCTCCCGCTCTTTCTCTCTCTCGCGCTCTTTCTCTCTCTCGCGCTCTTTCTCTCTCTTTCTCTCCCGCTCTTTCTCTCTCTCTCTCTCTTTCTCTCTCTCGCGCTCTTTCTCTCTCTCTCTTTCTCTCTCTCTCTTTCTCTCTCTTTTTCTCGCTCTCTCTCTCTCTCGTCTGTGATTAGCCATTTGCCAATGTAGATCCCCTCTGATAAATCAGCTGGCCATTAACCTGGTATTACACGTACACAGCATGGCACAGCGGGCGCCGTACATCTCGATTTACCGTCGCCTGGAAAACGATACGCCATATATCCTCATATAGAATAAAACTGTAACAGCCCCTCGCGCTGATAATATGGCATCTGTATTTACTAATGGGGTCTTATCACAGCGCCGTAAATCCCGGCTGACACCTCCCGGCTGGGGTACCTCGCTGTGAGGAGCTGCAGGAAGATGAATCGGACGCATTATATATTAATGTGGGTGGAATCGCCCCCTCCCCCCCCCCCCCCCCCCCATCCTTGTTATACAGCCTGCAGATCTGAAACAGCTTGTTTTTATTTACTGTATTTCCTTCTACTAATTGTATAGGAAGAAGGAAGCGTGGTCCTTGGACCACGGAGACCTAACCCTCTCCATATTGCCCCCAAATGCCATGACCAGGGTGGTACTGGTACCCGTCAGGGCAATCTCAAAGTCGTCTGGATGGGGCGTTTTTTCACGGCATTTTCACCTTACTTTGTACTCTACGGAAATGCTTGTTACAGTAATACATTGGGATAGAAAATAATCACCCCCCCCCCCCCCTTAACCACTTCAGCCCCATGAAGGTTTTACCCCTTCATGACCAGGCCATTTTTTTTTTATATGGCACTGCATTAATTTAAGACCCCTTTCACACTGGGGCAGTTTTCAGGAGCTTTAGCGCTGGAAATAGCCTCAGCTAAGCGCCTGAAAACCGCCTCCCATTCGTTCAAGTGTGACTTTTCACACCCGGGCTGTGCGCTTGCGGGACGTTCCGAAAAGTCCTGCAAGCAGCATGCCTGGGGTGGATTAGGAGCGCTGTGTTTAGCGCTCCCAAAACCCCCTGCCCATTGGAATGATTGGGCAGCGCTTCCGAAGTGCCTAAAAAGCGATTTCGGAAGCGCCTCTGGATTCTAAGCAGGTGAGCCGGGGGTTGGCACTCCTAGCTGGGTTCCATTCGGACTCTCTATAGTCACCTGGAGCAGTGGATTATTTTCTCTTTGAACAAAGGGGGATCGGAGGAGGACACCAGAGGGGGCGGAGGAGGACACAAGAGGGGGAGCTTAGGAGGACACAAGAGGGGAAGCGGAGGAGGACACAAGAGGGGAAGCGGAGGAGGACACAAGAGGGGGAGCGGAGGAGGACACCAGAGGGGGAGCGGCGGAGGACACAAGAGGGGGAGCGGAGGAGGACACAAGAGGGGGAGCGGAGGAGGACACAAGAGGGCGAGCGGAGGAGGACACCAGAGGGGGAGCGGAGGAGCACACCAGAGGGGGAGCGGAGGAGGACACCAGAGGGGGAGCGGAGGAGGACACCAGAGGGGGAGCGGAGGAGGACACCAGAGGGGGAGCGGAGGAGGACACAAGAGGGGGAGCGGAGGAGGACACAAGAGGGGGAGCGGAGGAGGACACAAGAGGGGGAGCGGAGGGGGACACAAGAGGGGGAGCGTAGGGGGACACAAGAGGGGGAGCGTAGGGGGACACTAGAGGGGGAGCGGAGGAGGACACCAGAGGGGGAGCGTAGGGGGACACCAGAGGGGGAGCGTAGGGGGACACCAGAGGGGGAGCGTAGGGGGACACCAGAGGGGGAGCGTAGGGGGACACATAGGGGGAGTGTAGGGGGACACATAGGGGGAGCGTAGGGGGACACACAAGGGGGATCGGAGGAGGACACGAGGGGGATCGGAGGAGGACACGAGGGGGAATGGAGGAGGACACAAGAGGGGGAGCGGAGGAGGAGAAGAGGGGGAGCGGAGGAGGAGACGAGGGGGAGCGGAGGAGGACAAAAGAGACCCCTAATATCTCCCCCTTGAGACAGAGAAAGAGACCGAGAAGGATAGATATTCCCCAGTCCCTTTCTCTGCAGCCTCAGCTACACTGAAAATGAATGGAGAGAAGACAGCTGCTCCTCTCCATTCATAACCGATCACCGCTGACTGTCCAGGTATCGGGTGAAGCATTTGACTGAGTACAAGTACTTGGGCAAATTCTCGGTATCGGGACAACCTTACTCCGAACGTCTAGCATTTTACTCAAAGACAACATTGGTTACGTATCCGACGCTAGTAGATCATAGTAAATGCATTTATATACTTTTCAACAATATATATCAACTTGCATAAAAGAAAATAGGAGTCACTAGGGTTTTTTTTTTTGCGCGTCGGAATTGCATACAGACGATCGGAATTTGCGAGCAGAACTTTTTCTCGTCGGAAAATTTGAGAACCAGCTCTCAAATTTTTGTTGGCGGAAATTCCGACAGAAAAAGTCCGATGGAGCCTACTACACAAGGTCGGAATTTCAGACCAAAAGCTCACATCGGACTTTTCTTGTCGGAATTTCCGATCGGGTGTACGCGGCATTAGTGTAGCATATGTATGTTTAGTTTCCATTCTTTATGGACGGCCTAATGTCTTTCACAGACTTAACATAGGTTCCAAATTTCCACCACAAATATAATATCCAAATGTATATTTCTCAATGATAGTGGTGGTGTCCAAACTGTGGCCTGCGGGCCGGATGTAGCCCTTTGCTTGCCTTTATGCGGCCCTTGGGGTAAAATGCCGTCCATTGACATCAATTCCTCCCACAGACATCAATGATGGGGCTCATTCCTCCCACACACACACCAATGATAGGGCACTATGCCGTCCATTGACACCAGTGATGGAGCACCATTCCTCCCACACACACCAATGAGGGGGCACCATTCCTCCCACTGATACCAACAACAGGGCATTATTCCTCCCACTGACACCAATGATGTGGCACTGTTTGCTGTCACCGACACCATGGCCTTTTTATAATCCCACTGGCCACAAGCAAACAACCTCTAAAGCCTCAAGGCCAGTGAATTGGCCCTTTGTTCAGAAAGTCTGGAGACCCCTGACTTTGTAAGCCATAGGACAGCTCCCCATAGTAATGATACGTTTTGCACACTTGAGTCCGCTTCCTCAGAATGGAAGGGCATCACAGTGATTGCCTGTCCTACTCAATGCCCATGAGTGCCAGCGAACAATGCCCACCAGTGGTGCCAATCAGTGCCTCATCAGTTCCACCCAGCAGTGCTATCAGTCTCACCTACCAGTGCTGATCAGTGCCCATCACTGCCACCTATCAGTGCCACCTATTAGTGCCAATTCTCAGTTCCCACCAGTGCCACCTATCAATGCCCACGAGTGCCAGCAAACAATGCCCACCAGTGGCGCCAATCGGTGCCTCATCAGTTCCACCCAGCAGTGCTATCAGTCTCACCTACCAGTGCTGATCAGTGCCCATCACTGCCACCTATCAGTGCCACCTTTTAGTGCCAATTCTCATTTTCCACCAGTGCCACCTATCAATGCCCTTCAGTGCCACCCATCAGTGTCACCTCTCAGTGCCCACCAATGTGGCCTCTCAGTGCCCACCAGTGCTGCCTTATCGGTGCCCATCAGTGCAGCCTCATCAGTGTACATCAATGAAGGAGAAAAATTACCTGTTTGCAAAATGTTATAACAAAATATAATACGGTTTTGTTTTTTTTGTTTTATTAAAATGGTCTTTTTAATTTTTTTTACCAAAAATCTCAACCGCAGAGGTGATCAAAAAATGCCAAAGGAAAGCTCTATTTGTGGGGAAAAAATTATAAAAATGTAATTTGGGTACAGCGTTGTATGACCGCGCAATTGTCATTCAAAGAGTGAGAGCGCCGAAAGCTGAAAATTGGTCTGCGCAGGGGCAGGAGGGGGGTTTAAGTGCCCGGTAAGCAAGTGGTTAATTAAAGAGCCTGCCACTCTAAGCCAGATTCTCCAAATACAGGGGCCCCCGGCTCCCTCCCCCGACGTCTGCTGGTATTATGGGTTTCTTTTCACGTTAATCCAGGGCTCGACAAATCCCGGGCGACAGGTCGCCATGGCGAATAGAAATAGTGTCCTGGCGACTTGGCTTGGATAAAAAAAAAAATTGTTTTTATTTTTTTTGTGAGCTGGCGCCATCTGGTGGTGGCCGTTGGTATTACAAGTTAAGCATTACAAGTTAAACAGCAATTCTAATGTAATTTTTCACTATTTTCACTGCCATCTTCTTCCCTCTAATTAGAACCCCCAAACATTATATATATTTTTTTATCCTAACACCCCAGAGAATAAAATGGCGATCGTTGCAATACTTTCTGTCACGCCGTATTTGCGCAGCGGTCTTACAATCGCACTTTTTGGGAAAAAATTACACTTTTTTTAATTAAAAAATAAGACAAAAGTAAAGTTATCCCCATTTTTTTTTTTTATATTATGAAAGATAATGTTACGCCGAGTAAATTCATACCCAACATGTCACGCTTCAAAATTGCGTCCGCTCGTGGAATGCCGACAAACTTTTACCCTTTAAAATCTTCATAGGCGACGTTTAAAAAAATCTACAGGTTGCATGTTTTGAGTTACAGAGGAGGTCTAACGCTAGAATTATTGCTCTCGCTCTAACGATCGCGGCGATACCTCACTTGTGGTTTGAACACCGTTTACATATGCGGGCGCTACTCACGTATGTGTTCGCTTCTGCGCGCAAGCTCGTCGGGACAGGGCGCGTTTTCTGGCTCCTATCTTTTTTAGCTGGCTCCTAGATTCCAAGCAAATTTGTCAAACCCTGCGTTAATCACACAAGTTCTCAGAGCCGTGTACAGACCACAGTAGCTCAACCCCAAAAAAAAAAGTCTTCCTTTACCACTGGATGTGAGTGACAGGTGCTCTTTGCTCCCGTCCTCCAGTAGCAAAGTTGTTGTTTTTTTTCTGCAGCCGCGCAGGGCGATGCATCACCTCCGATCTCCTCCGTGTTTTTTCTTCTCTATGCGCGAATCTCCCGGCGTTGGAGGGGTTAACCCTTCCTAATTGCCTTCCCGCTAGTAAAAAATGGATGTCTGCGCTCATAAAAGTGTCAGCGAGTAAAAATGTTGGCTTTTGGCTGCTTTGATTAAATTTCTCGCAAACTGTTTTTGAATATTAAGGAGCGTCCGTTACCGGGGTTGTTTTTTTCTTCCAACGCTCTCGCCGTGACATCAGTCAGCCGCCCCATTTGCATAACCCGAGACCTCTAAAAAAAATATATATATATGGAGGAGCGGCGGGCCTCATCACTATGCATCTTTATTAGAGACGACTGACCAATTCATCTTTCGCAGACACAAAACAAATTGTCACTCTGTGTTCAGAACGTGCCGATCGCCGATCCACCAGGGACCTGAAAAGAAACGGGATTAGC
>NC_053495.1:211132314-211177314 GCF_905171775.1 Rana temporaria | reverse complement strand
ATCTTTCTTTCTTTCTTTCTTTCTTTCTTTCTTTCTTTCTTTCTTTCTTTCTTTCTTTCTTTCTTTCTCTCTCTATCTATCTATCTATCTATCTATCTATCTATCTATCTATCTATCTATCTATCTATCTATCTATCTCTATCTTTCTCCCTCTGTCTCGCTCCATCTCTCTCTCTCCATCTCTCTCTCTCTCTCGCTCTCCATCTCTCTTTCTCGCTCCACCTCTCTCTCGCTCCATCTCTCTCTCTCGCTCCATCTCTCTCTCTCTCGCTCCATCTCTCTCTCTCTCGCTCCATCTCTCTCTCTCGCTCCATCTCTCTCTCTCGCTCCATCTCTCTCTCTCTCGCTCCATCTCTCTCTCTCTCTCTCTAGCTCTCTATCTCTCTCTCTCACTCTATCTATCTATCTATCTATCTATCTATCTATCTATCTATCTATCTATCTCTCAATCTCTCTCTCTCAAATTCAAAATCAAATAAGCTTTATTGGCAGGACCAAATACATGTTAGCATTGCCAAGGCAGTTGAGTTTGTAAAGGAAAAGGGGAAGGGGGGTAATATAAAGGGGAATGGACATAAGTCTGTGAAAGTCCTCAGTCTCTCATGTCCCTCTCAGTCTGTGACACGCTGTCACATATTGGGCAGCTCTCTCCACCATTGGCTCCTCTTCTCCCAGTAGAATTTGGAGTTTCCTCTTCTGTAGAGTTGAAGTCCGGGATGAGAGCGGAGAGTCTCTGGAAGTGAGTGTCCCTCACTGATGAGTACTTGGGGCAATGTAGCAGGAAGTGTTCCTCATCCTCCGGGACCCCCTGGTCACATTGTAACAGGAAGTGTTCCTCGTCCTCAGGGACCCCCTGGTCACATCGTAGCAGGAAGTGTTCCTCATCCTCCGGGACCCCCTGGTCACATCGTAGCAGGAAGTGTTCCTCATCCTCCGGGACCCCCTGGTCACATTGTAGCAGGAAGTGTTCCTCGTCCTCAGGGACCCCCTGGTCACATCGTAGCAGGAAGTGTTCCTCATCCTCCGGGACCCCCTGGTCACATTGTAGCAGGAAGTGTTCCTCATCCTCCGGGACCCCCTGGTCACATCGTAGCAGGAAGTGTTCCTCATCCTCCGGGACCCCCTGGTCACATCGTAGCAGGAAGTGTTCCTCGTCCTCAGGGACCCCCTGGTCACATCGTAGCAGGAAGTGTTCCTCATCCTCCGGGACCCCCTGGTCACATCGTAGCAGGAAGTGTTCCTCATCCTCCGGGACCCCCTGGTCACATTGTAGCAGGAAGTGTTCCTCATCCTCCGGGACCCCCTGGTCACAATGTAGCAGGAAGTGTTCCTCGTCCTCCGGGACCCCCTGGTCACATCGTAGCAGGAAGTGTTCCTCATCCTCCGGGACCCCCTGGTCACATCGTAGCAGGAAGTGTTCCTCATCCTCCGGGACCCCCTGGTCACATTGTAGCAGGAAGTGTTCCTCATCCTCCGGGACCCCCTGGTCACATTGTAGCAGGAAGTGTTCCTCATCCTCCGGGATCCCCTGGTCACATTGTAGCAGGAAGTGTTCCTCATCCTCCGGGACCCCCTGGTCACATTGTAGCAGGAAGTGTTCCTCATCCTCCGGGATCCCCTGGTCACATTGTAGCAGGAAGTGTTCCTCATCCTCTGGGACCCCCTGGTCACAATGTAGCAGGAAGTGTTCCTCATCCTCCGGGACCCCCTGGTCACATTGTAGCAGGAAGTGTTCCTCATCCTCCGGGACCCCCTGGTCACATTGTAGCAGGAAGTGTTCCTCGTCCTCCGGGACCCCCTGGTCACAATGTAGCAGGAAGTGTTCCTCGTCCTCCGGGACCCCCTGGTCACAATGTAGCAGGAAGTGTTCCTCATCCTCCGGGACCCCCTGGTCACAATGTAGCAGGAAGTGTTCCTCGTCCTCCGGGACCCCCTGGTCACATTGTAGCAGGAAGTGTTCCTCGTCCTCCGGGACCCCCTGGTCACATTGTAGCAGGAAGTGTTCCTCGTCCTCAGGGACCCCCTGGTCACATCGTAGCAGGAAGTGTTCCTCATCCTCCGGGACCCCCTGGTCACATTGTAGCAGGAAGTGTTCCTCATCCTCCGGGACTCCCTGGTCACATCGTAGCAGGAAGTGTTCCTCATCCTCCGGGACCCCCTGGTCACGTTGTAGCAGGAAGTGTTCCTCATCCTCCGGGACCCCCTGGTCACATCGTAGCAGGAAGTGTTCCTCATCCTCCGGGACCCCCTGGTCACATTGTAGCAGGAAGTGTTCCTCATCCTCCGGGACCCCCTGGTCACATTGCTGGCACAGTCTCCTCTCCCTGGGCTTGTAGGTCTGTCTGTCTTGTAGGTCTCTCTCTCTCTCAGGAGGTTCAAGACGGGAACGTTAGAAAAGATTGTTTTCCACCAATATTAAATTGGTGAATCCAGGTAGAGGACTGCCTACATCCAGTGGGTAGAAGAGGTGGCTGCCCTGGGCTTGGTGGGCTATGCTAATAGGGATGATTGGGGGGAGGGGGGGTGGTGGTGCTAGTAGGGGAAATTTGGAAGGGGGGGGATTAGTGCTAGAAGAAGGGATGGGGCGAGGAATCTGTGCTGGGAGGGGGGATTTGGGAAGGGAGAGGAATTGAGCTGGGAGGCGGAATTTGTACTGGAAGAGGGGCCATTTTTTGGGGGGGGGGGGGGGGGATATTTGGGCTTGCAAAGGGAATTTATGGTGTAGGTGTGAAAATGAGTGCTCAGATTTTTTGGGGAGGGGATTTTTGCTGACACATGATGCTCATACATTTGGGGGGGGGGGTCGACCTTTAGCATCTTTGCCCTGGCTGCTAGATGACCTTGTCCCGGCACTATTTCAGAGCGGTGTCTTTTTTTTCGGGGCAGAATTGCTCGCAATACGGGAAGCATCCTCATGAAAATGCCGAGATTAGAGACCTGTGTTTATTATCTGAAGAGTACCTGTCCCCGGCACCCGTCCCTGTCTTATTATATGAAGAGTACCTGTCCCCGGCACCCGTCCCTGTCTTATTATCTGAAGAGTACCTGTCCCCCGCACCCGTCCCTGTCTTATTATCTGAAGAGTACCTGTCCCCCTGCACCCGTCCCTGTCTTATTATATGAAGAGTACCTGTCCCCCACACCACTAAACATTCCACTTCCTGTGTTTTCTCTTCTAGGAAATCATTGAATTCCCCATTCTGAAGTTAAACGGCAGAACAATGGAGATCGAGTCGACGTTTCACACGTATGTGCAGCCCGTGGTCCACCCCCAGCTCACTCCGTTCTGTACCGAGGTAAGGAGACTGATAATCAATCTGTATCTGGGGACACCTTCACTACCGTGTTGGGGTGTAAAAAAAAAAAAAATTGCATATTTCATCCATCTTGTGTTTTTTTTATTTTTTATTTTTTTTTATCCGCTTGAGGACCGCCTCACTACTAAATACGTTGGCAGAATGGCACGGCCGGGCACAAGGGCGTACATGTACGTCCCCTTTAATATTCCAGCCGTGGGTCCGACCCGGTCCTCTTCTCTGTGACCTTCCCCGCGGAAACAGCGGACCCGATCGCCGCCGGTGTGCCGCGATCGGCTCACAGAGCTGAATAACGGGGAGAGGTGAGTGTAAACAAACATCTCCCTGTGCTTCCTTGTGAGCCTGACACCGATCGTCTGTTCCCTGTCATAGGGAACAGACAATCAGTGACGTCACACGCCCCCTCACAGTAAGAAACACACACTAGGGCACACTTAACCCCTACAGCGCCCCCTCCTGGTTAACCCCTTCACTGCGAGTGTCATTTTTCCCAGTAATCAGTGCATTTGTATAGCACAAAAGTGTCCAATGTGTCCGCCGTAATGTCGCAGTCACGATAGAAATCGCTAATCGCCGCCATTACTAGAAAAAATGTAATTATTTATAAAAATGCAATAAATCTACCCCTATTTTGTAAACGCTATAAATTTTGCGCAAACCAATCGATAAACGCTTATTGGGATTTTTTTTTTTTTTTTACCAAAAATAAGTAGAAGAATACGTATCGGTCTAAACTGAGGAAAAAAATATTTTTTTACATATTTTTTGGGGGATATTTATTATAGCAAAAAGTAAAAAATATTGCTTTTTTTTTTCAAAATTGTCGCTCTATTTTTGTTTATAGCGCAAAAAACAAACAAACAAAAAAAACCGCAGAGGTGATCGAATACCACCAAAAGAAATCTCTATTTGTGGGAAAAAAAAGGACGTTAAGTTTGTTTGGGAGCCACGTCGCACGACCGCGCAATTGTCAGTTAAAGCGACGCAGCGCTGAATCGCAAAAAAGTGGCCCAGTCTTTAAGCTGCATAATGGTTTGGGGCTTAAGTGGTTAAGAGAGTCTTAATAAATAGGTAAAGATATTAGAATAGAATTAATTTTCCTTCTCATCTATTGAGGGACACAGAAAGTCATTACCTGTTATACTGCTGCCTACAGGAGACTAGGCCACCGAAAAAAAAAATGATATCCAGCCCAGGATAACTCTTCAATTTCTGGCACTTTTTGTTTACACGTAAAAATCAGTATTTTTATTTTTTTGGCTAGAAAATTACTTAGGAACCCCCCCCCCCCCCCCAAAAAAAAATCTATATTTGTTTCGAAAGAATAAAATGGCGATCGTTGCAATTTTTTTATGTCACACGTTTTTATTTATTTATTTGCAACAAATTTGCATTTTTTTTGGGGAAAAAAAAATACTTTTAATGCAAAGGAAGACAATATATGCATTTACTATTTGGACTAAAAAAATTTGTTTTTCCAGAAAATTCCCTCTTAAAATTGGGGTGCGCGTTATACAACGATAAATACGGTACCTAATATGTCACGCTTTAAAATTACGCACACTTGTGGAATGAAGACAAACTATGGTACTTAAAAAAAATCTCCATAGGTGGCGCTTTAAACATTTTTACAGGTTACCTGTATAGAGTTACAGAGGGGGTCTAGCGCTAGAATAATTGCAGTTGTATTAACCACTTCAGCCCTGGACCATATTGCTGCCCAAAGACCAGAGCACTTTTTGCGATTCGGCACTGCCTCGCTTTAACTGACAATTGCGCGGTCGTGCGACGTGGCTCCCAAACAAATTGGCGTCCTTTTTTCCCCACAAATAGAGATTTCTTTTGGTGGTATTTGATCACCTCTGCGGTTTTTAGTTTTTGCGCTATAAACAAAAATAGAGCGACAGTTTTGAAAAAAATGCAATATTTTTTACTTTTTGCTATAATAAATATCCCCAAAAATATATAAAAAAAACATTTTTTTCCTCAGTTTCGGCCGATACGTATTCTTCTACATATTTTTCATCAAAAAAATCGCAATAAGCGTTTATTGATTGGTTTGCGCAAAAGTTATAGCGTTTACAAAATAGGGGATAGCTTTATGGAATTTTTATTATTATATTTTTTTTACTAGTAATGGCGGCGATCAGAGATTTTTTTTCGGTACTGCGACATTATGGCGGACACATCGGACAATTTTGACACATTTTTGGGACCATTGGCATTTTTATTGCGATCAGTGCTACAAAAATGCATTGGATTACTACAAAAATGCCACTGGCAGTGAAGGGGTTAACACTAGGGGGCGGGGAAGGGGTTAAGTGTGTTTCCTGGGTGTGTTCTAACTGTAGGGGGGGGTGGCCTCACTATGGGAAATGACAGATCGCTGTTCATACATTATATGAACAGAAGATCAGCATTTCCCCCGCTGACAGGACCGAGAGCTGTGTGTTTACACATACAACTCCCGGTCCCCGCTCTGTAACGAGCGATCGCGTGTGCCCGGCGGCGATCGTGCCCGCCGGGCACGCGCACAGGAGTCGGGGGCGATCGCGGGGCGCGCGCGCCCCTAGTGGCCTGTGCGAGAGCCGACATATAGTGTGCTAGGGAGGGAGGATTATGGTGGAGGGGATTATGGTGGGGGGGTTGTTTTTCAGGGATTGGGTTGGCACCCTTAGTTCCAGTGAAGGGAATTCTTAAGGCGTCAGCATACCAAGACATTTTGGACAATTTCATGCCCCCAACTTGGCGGGAACAGTTTGGGGACGGCCCCTTCCTGTTCCAACAAGGCAAAGTCCATAAAGACATGGATGGACGAGTTTTTTAGGAACTTGACTGGCCTGCACAGAGTCCTGACCTCAACCCAATAGAACACCTTTGGGATGAATTAGAGCGGAGACTGTGAGCCAGACCTTCTCCTCCATCAAATGCTGTTCTGGAAGAAATGGTCAAACATCCCCATAGACACCCTCCTAAACTTTCTTCTGGACGGCCTTCCCAGAAGGGTTGAAGCTCTTGTATCTCCAAAGGGCGGGGCCAACTTAACCACTTGGTTACTGGCCCATAGTCAAAAGTGTTTTTAAAGATGGATATCTCGGTAACGGCAGCAGCTGCTGCTACAACCGAGGTATCCATCTTTAGTGCCAACGGTCATGTAAACGATAACGGCGGTCTCCGCGGCGGATTCGCCGCAAGATCGCCATTATCGGTGGCGGGAGAGGGGGCTCCCGCCGCCCTCCCGCGCCCTCCGCCGCTTACCGGAGCCGTCGGGTAGCGGCGGAGGCGATCGGGTCCGTTCCGGAACCTGTGTGGGGATGCGACTGAGGGAAAAATTGCCCCCACCCGTCCCCATATCTCTGCTGGGCGGAAGTGACGTCAAAACGTCAGTCCCGCCCAGCGTCTTAAAGCAACATTTTTTTTTTCTGTCATTTGAAAAAATGACAGTTTCAATTTTTTTTTTTTTTTTTTGCATTTTAGTCTAATTATGAGACGTGACGTCTTTTTGATCTCATATTTAAGAGGACCTGTCATGCTTTTTTCTATTACAAGGGATGTTTACATTCCTTATAATAGGAATAAAAGTGATCAAATTTTAAAAAAATTTTATTTCAGTGTAAAAAATTATAAAACTAAATAAAAATAAATAAGAAAACAAAAAAAAACATTTTTTTAAAAACGCCCCGTCCCGACGAGCTCGCGCGCAGAAGCGAACGTATACGCGAGTAGCGCCCGCACATGAAAATGGTGTTCAAACGACACCAGTGAGGTATCGCCGCGATCGTTAGAGCGAGAGCAATAATTCTAGCCCTAGTCCTCCTCTGTAACTCAAAAAATGCAACCTGTAGAATTTTTTAAACGTCGCCTATCGAGATTTTTAAGGGTAAAAGTTTGACGCCATGCCACGAGTGGGCGCAATTTTTAAGCGTGACATGTTGGGTACCATTTTACTCGGCGTAACATTATCTTTCACATTATATAAAAAAATTGGGCAACATTTATTGTCTTATTTTTTAATTCAAAAAAGTGTTTTTTTTCCAAAAAAAAGTGCGCTTGTAAGACCGCTGCGCAAATACGGTGTGACACAAAGTATTGCAATGACTGCTATTTTATTCTCTAGGGTGTTAGAAAAAAAAAATATATATATATAATGTTTGGGGGTTTTAAGTAATTTTCCAGCAAAAAAAAAACTGTTTTAGTCTCGTAAACACCGAATCTGAAAAACAGACTCGGTAATCAAGTGGTTAATATTGAACCCTCCGGACTAAGACTGGGATGTCATTAAAGCGCATGTGCGTGTAAAGGCCGGCGTCCCAATACTTTTGACACTATAGTGTATGTATGTGTAAAGGCCGGCGTCCCAATACTTTTGACACTATAGGGTATGTGTAAAGGCCGGTGTCCCAATACTTTTGACACTATAGGGTATGTGTAAAGGCCGGCGTCCCAATACTTTTGACACTATAGGGTATGTGTAAAGGCCGGCGTCCCAATACTTTTGGTCATATGGTGTGCAGTGTCTATGTGAAGGGCTCAGTAGCCTAATATTTGATTATTTCTCGGATGAACCTTTAGTATAATGAGATAAACATTTGTTTGTTGCACGGCCGTGTAGATCAGCGCGGTGTGACACGGAACACGGCCCGCCCGCCGCCGCAGGGAAAGGTCACCTCAGTCTCGGAGTGATTGTCGGGATTATCCGGCTTGTTGTTGGTGAAGAGGAAAAGGTCAGGACACTTGTAGTTACCGGGCGGCTGCTTGTAGCGGCGTGTAAACCCGACCTCACTGGTGGAGAAAGCTTCCGCCGGGGCCAATTTGTAGAAGATGTTTTGTGTTCAGAGATCGGAGTCGTGTCACCGCCGATCTACACAGAACACGCGGGGCGGGGGGGGTCTCCACATCAATGTCTGCTCATCAGAGAACGGCATAACATCTACTGAGGAGAGCGGATCAGTCCTACTGAGAAACATACTATACGGGTCCTACTATATACATATTATACCGGTCCTACTATATACATACTATACTGGTCCTACTATATACATACTATACGGGTCCTACTATATACATATTATACCGGTCCTACTATATACATACTATACTGGTCCTACTATATACATACTATACGGGTCCTACTATATACATACTATACCGGTCCTACTATATACATACTATACCAATCCTACTATATACATACTATACCAATCCTACTATATACATACTATACGGGTCCTACTATATACATACTATACCAATCCTACTATATACATACTATACGGGTCCTACTATATACATACTATACCAATCCTACTATATACATACTATACGGGTCCTACTATATACATACTATACGGGTCCTACTATATACATATTATACCGGTCCTACTATATACATACTATACTGGTCCTACTATATACATACTATACGGGTCCTACTATATACATATTATACCGGTCCTACTATATACATACTATACTGGTCCTACTATATACATACTATACGGGTCCTACTATATACATACTATACCGGTCCTACTATATACATACTATACCAATCCTACTATATACATACTATACCAATCCTACTATATACATACTATACGGGTCCTACTATATACATACTATACCAATCCTACTATATACATACTATACGGGTCCTACTATATACATACTATACCAATCCTACTATATACATACTATACGGGTCCTACTATATACATACTATACCAATCCTACTATATACATACTATACGGGTCCTACTATATACATACTATACGGGTCCTACTATATACATACTATACATACTATACCGGTCCTACTATATACATACTATACGGGTCCTACTATATACATACTATACCAATCCTACTATATACATACTATACCGGTCCTACTATATACATACTACACCAGTCCTACTATATACATACTATACCAATCCTACTATATACATACTATACCGGTCCTACTATATACATACTATACCAATCCTACTATATACATACTATACCGGTCCTACTATATACATACTATACCAATCCTACTATATACATACTATACCGGTCCTACTATATACATACTATACCAATCCTACTATATACATACTATACCAATCCTACTATATACATACTATACCGGTCCTACTATATACATACTACACCAGTCCTACTATATACATACTATACCAATCCTACTATATACATACTATACCGGTCCTACTATATACATACTATACCAATCCTACTATATACATACTATACCGGTCCTACTATATACATACTATACCAATCCTACTATATACATACTATACCAATCCTACTATATACATACTATACGGGTCCTACTATATACATACTATACGGGTCCTACTATATACATACTATACCAATCCTACTATATACATACTATACGGGTCCTACTATATACATACTATACCAATCCTACTATATACATACTATACGGGTCCTACTATATAGGACACAGTGAGACACAGTGAGGCATGCAGATGGACACCCTAGGCTTATACTCGAGTCAATACGTTTTCACAGTTTTTTGTGGTAAAATGAGGTGCCTCGGCTGATACTCGGGCCGGCTTATACTCGGGCCGGCTTATACTCGGGCCGGCTTATACTCGGGCCGGCTTATACTCGGGCCGGCTTATACTCGGGCCGGCTTATACTCGGGTATATACGGAAAAATTACTTGGAACCCCCAAACATTATATATACATTGTAACGGAGAATAAAATGGCGATTGTACAATATTTTATGTCGCACTGTATTTGCCCAGCGGCCTTTCAAATGCATTTTTTTGAGAAGAAATTCACTGCAATGAATAAAAAATAAAAAAGATACAGGAAAGTTCGCCCAATTTGTTTTTGTTTTAATGTGAAAGAAGATGTTACGCCACGAGAATCGCGAGAGAATCGCCATCTTATCTTCTAAGCAAAGAAATTGTGATTCTCATTTTAGCCAGACTCTAGCAGCTCTGTGCATGGCAGCCAATCGGCTTCCAGCTTCAGCTTCCTCAATTAACCACTTAAGCCCCGGACCTTTAGGCAGGTAAAGGACCCGGCCAGTTTTTGCGATTCCGCATTGCGTCGCTTTAACTGACAATTGCGCGGTCGTGCGACGCGTCTCCCAAACAAAATTGGCGTCCTTTTTTCCCCACAAATAGAGCCTTCTTTTGGTGGTATTTAATCACCTCTGCGTTTTTTTTTTGCGCTATAAACAAAAATAGAGCGACAATTTTGGAAAAAATGCAATATTTTTTACTTGTTGCTATAATAAATATCCCCCAAAAATATATAAAAAAAACATTTTTTTCCTCAGTTTAGGCCGATACGTATTCTTCTACATATTTTGGTAAAAAAAATCGCAATAAGCGTTTATCGATTGGTTTGCGCAAAATTTATAGCGTTTACAAAATAGGGGATAGTTTTATTGCATTTTTATAAATTTTTTTTTTTTTACTACTAATGGCGGCGATCAGCGATTATTTTCGTGACTGCGACATTATGGCGGACACTTCGGACAATTTTGACACATTTTTGGACCATTGTCATTTTCACAGCAAAAAATGCTATAAAATTGCACTGATTATTGTGAAAATGACAGTTGCAGTTTGGGAGTTAACCACAAGGGGGCGCTTCAGGGGTTAAGTGTGACCTCATCTGTGTTTCTAACTGTAGGGGGGTGTGGCTGTAGGTGTGACGTCATTGATTGTGTCCCCCTATAAAAGGGAACACACGATCGATACGCCGCCACAGTGAAGCACGGGGAAGCTGTGTTTACATACGGCTCTCCCCGTTCTTCAGCTCCGGGGAGCGATCGCGAGGGGGTGGCTAGAAACGAATAGCCGCGCCCTCATCCCAGATCGCTCCCCGAGGATTTCCGACCTCCGCATGTACTGGGGGGGGGGGGGGGGGGGGTCCCGATCGGACCCCCGACCCGTGGAAAGGCAGGGACGTACAGGTACGCCCATATGCCTGTACATGCCATTCTGTGGACGTACATGTACATGCGACGGTCGTTAAGCGGTTAATGTGAAAGAAGATGTTACGCCGCGAGAATCGCGAGAGAATCGTCATCTTATCTTCCAAGCAAAAAAATTGTGATTCTCATTTTAGCCAGACTCGCGCAGCTCTGTGCATGGCAGCCAATCGGCTTCCAACTTCAGCTTCCTCAATGAATGTTTGCCCAAAAACAACTGGAAGCTGATTGGTTTCTAGGCAGAGCCTGCGCCAGATTTTGCACTCTCCGGTTTTAGTAAATCCCCCCCCCCCAAATGTGTCAAACCCGGACTGTCATTGGTGAGAACTCTAAAGTACAAATGCTAGAGAACGATTTCTGATACATTTTGGAAGCAACGGAAATTTTTATTCCGTTTTCTTTGCAAAAATTCTTCGGTCTTCCTGAGAACTTTTGAGTTTATTTTCGGTAAGCGCGGCGTAAACTCCCAGCATCGGTCACGGGAAGCGGTATCGCTGGAACGGATTTCATTGAGTGTTTGGAAAACGTTGTATCTTTTGTCATCAATGCTTCTTTTCCCTTCAGTGTGGGGCCTTCAAACAGTTAACATGATATACGTGTCACCGCTCCTTCCTGAGCCTCTAGATTGCCAGCTTATGGCATTAGGCCGGCTTAGAGCCCTGATCCCTTCCTCTCTACACTTGGGCCGAATTGCTTTAAGAGGCAGTAAGGGGGCTTTGTGGCAACACCTGCCCGAGTAAGTCCGAGATTTACTGCTTGCATTGTCTGAGAGGACGGCCGGGGCCGCGCTATCTGATGGAACGGGCGCAGGGAGAACGTTTATCCGCTGATAAAACTGCCTCGTAAATCCCTTCCACTGACCATCGTACTAAAATCTGCTGATAGGTGACAGGGGACCTCGGCGGGTGACAACTTCCCCCCTCCTCCCTGCCCGGGAACTTGCACTCTCTTCTGGCTCTTTTCTTCTATACAAGTTCACAACATCCAGATAATTAGAGCGTTTCCAGACCACAGAAGATTTTTCTGTTGGGTTTTTAAGCATTGGAGGAATTTTTTTTCCAAAGCTTGGGAGATTCCTTCAGAATTTTGCTCAGCAAGTATTTTTCCTGAGAATTCTCAGAACACCTGTGAAATGCCCGTATTTATCGGCGTATAACACGCACCTTCATTTTAAGAGGGACGTTTCTGGAAAAAAAATTACATTTTAAATAAAGAATTTTGAAGCAAAATAATGGTCAGGCCCAACAATGCAGCCTGATCAATGCCCATCTGTAGCCTCAAAATTGCCCATCAATGCAGCTGATCAATGCCCATCTGTAGCCTCAAAATTGCCCATCAATGCAGCTGATCAATGCCCATCCACGAGGGTACTAATAGGCTGGGGATCTGCTGAACGAGGGTACTAATAAGCTGGGGATCTGCTGAGCGAGGGTACTAATGAGCTGGAGATCTGCTGAACGAGGGTACTAATAGGCTGGGGATCTGCTGAACGAGGGTACTAATAAGCTGGAGATCTGCTGAACGAGGGTACTAATAAGCTGGGGATCTGCTGAACTAGGGTACTAATAAGCTGGGGATCTGCTGAGCGAGGGTACTAATGAGCTGGAGATCTGCTGAACGAGGGTACTAATAAGCTGGAGATCTGCTGAACGAGGGTACTAATAAGCTGAGGATCTCCTGAACGAGGGTACTAATAAGCTGGAGATCTGCTGAACGAGGGTACTAATAAGCTGGGGATCTGCTGAACTAGGGTACTAATGAGCTGGAGATCTGCTGAACGAGGGTACTAATAAGCTGGAGATCTGCTGAACGAGGGTACTAATAAGCTGGGGATCTGCTGAACGAGGGTACTAATAAGCTGGAGATCTGCTGAACGAGGGTACTAATAAGCTGGGGATCTGCTGAACGAGGGTACTAATAAGCTGGGGATCTGCTGAACGAGGGTACTAATAAGCTGGGGATCTGCCGAACGAGGGTACTAATGAGTTGGGCTTCTACTGGGTGTAAATGAGCCGTAACCATGCCGTTAAATGTCACTTTAAGAGTGACCAGGCGCCGGACATGCGGCGGTCTATGGGAAGCTTCCCAGCCTGCAATCAGCTGATCGCAGGCTTGGAAGCTGATTTGCCCGTGTTTAGGGCGTGTGCAGGGCGCAAGCTGTGCGCCCGCACACACTCCCACTGTCATTTGATTTGCTAGAATGCATGGGTTTGTCATGGGATTGGCTCGGCAGGGACCGGAGGAGAGGTCAGTGGGCAGTGCCATTAATATTATATCACTTCCGGTGTTCTGGTGATATCTGGAGCGCGTGTGGGGGCATCATAGAGGAGCGGCGCCAACCATTGAAGGTAAGGAACAGACCGGCTCCTTCCCCCACGCCAGCACCAGCAGCACCCCCGCATCCATTGCCTGATAGCCCCGCCACCACCACCGAGCCCCACCGCAGCTGAATACTTCTCTCTGCGGAGTCGGCGCTAGTACTGCCACTGACAAGCAGCAGCAGCGGCCCCCCCTCTCCCCCCCCCCACCCGGAGTTCACTCCGAGTCCCGCCGCCACACTCCGCTCCGAATCAGCAGTGTGCACTCGCAACAGCTTCGGGTCCCCCCCCCCACTTCAATGTGCCGATCAGACGTCTGATCGGCACATTGAGGGGGGGGAACCGGAAGCTGTTGCGAGTGCACACTGCTGATTCGGAGCGGAGTGTGGCGGCGGGACTCGGAGTGAACTCCGGGTGGGGGGGGGAGGGGGGCTGCTGCTTGTCAGTTGTCACTGAACTTAGATGACAGAGCTCGGAGTGAACTGGGGGGGGAGGGGGGCTACTGCTTCTGCTTGTCACTGAACTTACACACTGACAGGACTCGGAGTGAACTAGGGGGGGAGGGGAGGGCTAGTTCACTCCGAGTCCTGTCATTGTGTAAGTCTCCTCTCCTCCCCCCCACTTTCTCTGAAGTTCACACTGCCCGAGCGGAGCTGGCGCTGCTAAGCTAAGCCAGCCAAGCCACAGAATTCAGTTCAAAATGGATTTGATTTGATTTATCGCCCCATTAGGTCATCAGCGGACAGCGGTGCACTGCCTGATCCCCACCCATCCACCTTGGAGCCTGTTATTGTATTTAGACTGCTGGGACTTGTAGTTCTCCATCATCTCCTGGGGCTCAGGTGCATGCAATCCACCATCTATAGGACTACAAGTCCCAGCAGTGAGAAAAACTGAACAAATATGGTGGATTGCATGCACCTGAGCCCCAGGAGATGATGGAGAACTACAAGTCCCAGCAGGTTATAATATAAAGCTCCGAGGTGGATGGATGTCTGGACAGTGACAATTGATGGGCACAGTGGTGACAATTGATGGGCACAGTGGTGACAATTGATGGGCACAGTGGTGACAATTGATGGGCACAGTGGTGACAATTGGTGGCATGGCACAGTGGTGACAATTGATGCAACAGTGGTAACAATTGATGGCATGGCACAGTGGTAACAATTGATGGCATGGCACAGTGGTAACAATTGATGGCATGGCACAGTGGTAACAATTGCTGGCATGGCACAGTGGTGACAATTGATGGCACAGTGGTAACAATTGATGGCATGGCACAGTGGTGACAATTGATGGGCACAGTGGTGACAATTGGTGGCACAGTGGTGACAATTGGTGGCACAGTGGTGACAATTGGTGGCACAGTGGTAACAATTGATGGCATGGCACAGTGGTGACAATTGATGGCACAGTGGTGACAATTGATGGCATGGCAAAGTGGTGACAATTGATGGCATGGCAAAGTGGTGACAATTGATGGCATGGCAAAGTGGTGACAATTGATGGCATAGTGGCTGTGTTTGATGGCATGGCACAGTGGTTGCGTTTTGATGGCACAGTGGTTGCGTTTTGATGGCATGGCACAGTGGCTGCGTTTTGATGGCACAGTGGTTGCGTTTTGATGGCATGGCACAGTGGCTGCGTTTTGATGGCACAGTGGTTGCGTTTTGATGGCATGGCACAGTGGCTGCGTTTTGATGGCATGGCACATTGGTGATAATTGATGGGCCCAGTGAGGCTGCAATTGTTTTATTTTTTTCGTTTGCGCCCCCCCAAACAATTTGAGCACCAGCCGCCACTGGCCGTAACTGTAGCCTGTTGCAGCCGGTCTGGTTTAGGTTTTTGTTCTCTGCCCCCCCACCACTCTACAAGGAACTGTAGATCCATGTGGGGGGGTTGGGGGCTTGTAGGCAACATATGAACTCTTCCAGCTGGATCACCTGTCCTATTAGGTGTTCATTTGTAGAAACTCTCCTAAGCCTCGAACTGCAAGTTCTCCTGAGCTGGAAAGGTTAACGCCAATTACGCCGCGTTTCTGAGTCGGCTTTTGAGGCCATGAAGTCAGCTGTGCGGGCGGCATTGACACCTTTCTCCTCCTCCCCCACCTTCTTCTGCATTACGTCTGCTCTACTCATTAATGTAAACCACGACAGTGTAACCCGCGGGTCGGTGACCTTGTGGATTCCATGTCACAGCTGCTCTGCTACCTGTCCAAACCGGGAACTTCCTTGGTTCGGAGCCAGGAGACACGTTTGCGGTGTCAGTTACACCCCATAACTCCCGCCTCGTAAAATAAAGTTCTACCTAAAAAGAGGCACTCCAGTTCTTGTAACGTGTGTGTGTTTTATGGAATAAACCGTTTCTCCAAACACCTTAATAAGTGTTTTCCAGAGAAGCCGCCTTGTTCCTCCTCGCGCCTTGTTCCTCCTCGCGCCTTGTTCCTCCTCGCGCCTCGTCTTCTTAAGCCGCCATGTTCCTCCTCGCGCCTCGTCTTCTCAAGCCGCCTTGTTCCTCCTCGCGCCTCGTCTTCTTAAGCCGCCTTGTTCCTCCTCGCGCCTCGTCTTCTCGCCACAGAGCGGTGGACAGAAGTAGAGATCTCTTTGGTACGATTTAGCCTCAAGTTTCTTTCTTTGCCTGTTGGTGGCCTTTCATGGACCAGGTTGTCCTCCACCATCGCCAAGCCGTAATCCCTGGTGGCCTGCAGGAGACCCCGGGAAAAGAGGAAACGTTGCCTATTTCTCCATGGTGTCACAAGCCGGTAGATGATACCTCTTCACGGTAGTCTGGTAAAGGGGGTGTCTAGAAATTAGGAGCTGCAAAATACTTATTTTATTTATTTATTACAGGCGCTTACTGTTGGGTCGCACTGATTACTGAAGCTAGTGTCGGTATGGATACCTGGACTCGGGAAAATGCTCTGATGCTTAATCCGATAACTGGACAGTCAGGGGTGATTGGTACGGCGGTGTGGGGGGAGTTACCCTGCATAGATTTCAATAAAGCCGATCACAGCCGCTTCTCCCGCCCCCCCCCCCCGGCTTTCAGCTGCTTTATTGAAATCTATACAGGGAAATCGGTGATTGTACCCCCCCCCCCCCAATCCCCCCACATCCTCCTCCGTCCCCCTCCATGCTCCGATCCCTATCCATGCTCCGGTCCCCCCCATCCTCCTCCGTGCTCCTCCGATCCACCCTTCATGCTCCAGTCCCCCTCCGTGCTCCTCTGTCCCCCTCCATGCTCCAGTCTGTCTCCGTGCTCCTCAGTTCTCCTCCGTGCTCCTCCGTCCCCCTCCATGATCCAGTCTGTCTCCGTGCTCCTCATTTTTCCTCTTTGCTCCTCTGTCCCCCTCTATGCTTCGGTTCCCCCTCTGTGCTTCTTGCTCCCTCTCCGTGCTCCTCGGTTCCCCTCCATGCTCCTCGGTCCCCCTCCATGCTCCTTGGTCCACCTGCATGCTCCGGTCCCCCTCCGTGCTTTTCGTTCCCCCTCCATGCTCCTCCGTCCCCCACCGTGCTCCTCCGTGCTCCTCCATGCTCCGTCCCCCTCTATGCTCCGGTTCCCCTACATGCTCCTCTGTCCCTCTCCATGCTCCTCTGTCCCTCTCCATGCTTCTTGGTCCCTCTTCGTGCTCCTCGGTCCTTCTCCATGCTTCTTGGTCCCTCTCCGTGCTCCTTGGTTCCCCTCTGTGCTCCTCGGTCCCCCTTCGTGCTCCTCAGTCCCCCTCTATGCTCCAGTCCCCCTCCGTGCTTCTTGGTCCCTCTCCGTGCTTCTTGGTCCCTCTCTGTGCTTCTTGGTCCCTCTCTGTGCTTCTTGGTCCCTCTCCATGCTCCTTGGTCCCTCTCTGTGCTCCTCGGTTCCCCCTCTGTGCTCCTCGGTCCCTCTCCATGCTCCATGGTTCACCTCCATACTCCGGTCCCCCTCCGTGCTCCTCTGTCCCCCTCCGTGCTCCTCATTCCCCCACCGTGTTCAAGTTCCCCTCTGTGCTCCTCAGTCCCTCTCCATGTTCCTCTGTCCCTCTGTGTTCCTCTGTCCCTCTCTGTGTTCCTCTGTCCCTCTCTGTGTTCCTCTGTCCCTCTCTGTGTTCCTCTGTCCCTCTCCGTGCTTCTCTGTCCCTCTCCGTGCTTCTCTGTCCCTCTCCGTGCTTCTCTGTCCCTCTCCGTGCTCCTTGGTCCCTCTTCATGCTCCTTGGTCTCCTACCGTGCTTCTTGGTCTCCTACCGTGCTTCTTGATCTCCTTCCGTGCTCCTTGGTCTCCTTCCGTGCTCCTTGGTCTCCTACCATGCTTCTTGATCTCCTTCCGTGCTCCTTGGTCTCCTTCCGTGCTCCTTGGTCTCCTACCGTGCTTCTTGGTCTCCTTCCGTGCTCCTTGGTCTCCTTCCGTGCTCCTTGGTCTCCTTCCGTGCTCCTTGGTCTCCTTCCGTGCTCCTTGGTCTCCTTCCGTGCTCCTTGGTCTCCTACCCTGCTTCTTGGTCTCCTTCCGTGCTCCTTGGTCTCCTTCCGTGCTCCTTGGTCTCCTTCCATGCTCCTCGGCCTCCTTCCCTGCTTCTAGCTCCCCCTTTGTGCTCCTCGGTCCCCCTCTGTGCTCCTCAGTCCCTGTCCGTGCCTCTCGGTCCCCCTCTGTCCTCAATCTGTCATGAGAAACCCATGCAGGCACAGGGAGAACATGCAAACTCCAGGCAGGTGGTGCCATGGTTGGGATTGAAAGCGGCGACCTGGATGCCGATAGGTGGAAGTGCTAACCACTTAGCTACTGTGCTGCCCCTAAAATACAAAATCGTTAAATTATTCTTTACGTTGGCTGTTCGAAACCTGATTTTTTTTTTTGCTGGTGTTCCATTTCAATGTCGTGAATTCCAATTCAGGTGTCATATCTTCTTTCAGATTGGCCCGGTGGTGACACGTCCTAGCATTGCCCGTGACGGGGGCTCTGCCGGGGTAAATTTGTAGCTGCCAGCTGGTGCTTTCCGGAGTGAGCCGCATTCTTCATCCTCTATCAGAGATTTTCCATGACAAATAGTTTGTGTGATTGAGAATTGATTTGTTTCTGTCATTCAAAAAGGAAGATTTCCCGTCATAGCACAGCGGCGGTCTGTTTGTTAATCGCAATAGATCCAGGACCTGCGACCCCAGCGCACGTCTTCCATTCTCTAATAACAGAACCATGAATATTCCCCTTAGCTAATGATCTACAGTACTGGTTGGATGTGTTAGTGGTGGGATCTGCAGGCCACAGCTTCACAGAACGTCCCATCAGGCAGTGAAGGAAAATGCTTCATATTCTTCCAGTAGTGACTGGAAAGTTTAGGGCACCCCGTTGGTGTCATTGGAAGGAATTGTACCCCATCATTGGGAGAAATTGTGCCCAATTGTTGGTGTCTTTGGGAGAAATTGTGCCCAATTGTTGGTGTCTTTGGGAGGAATTGTGCCCAATTGTTGGTGTCATTGGAAAAAATTGTTCCCCATCATTGGGAGAAATTGTTCCCCATCATTGGTGTCTTTGGGAGGAATTGTGCCCAATTGTTGGCGTCTTTGAGAGGAATTTTGCCCAATTGTTGGTGTCATTGGAAGAAATTTTACCCCATCATTGGAAGAAATTGTACCCCATCATTGGGAGAAATTGTTCCCCATCATTGGAAGAAATAGTTCCCCATCATTGGGAGAAATTGTTCCCCATCATTGGGAGAAATTGTTCCCCATCATTGGGAGAAATTGTTCCCAATCATTGGTGTCTTTGGGAGGAATTGTGCCCAATTGTTTTTTGTCTTTGAGAGGAATTGTGCCCCATCATTGGCGTCTTTGGGAGGAATTGTGCCCAATTGATGGTGTCATTGGAAGAAATTGTACCCCATCATTGGGAGAAATTGTTCCCCATCATTGGTGTCTTTGAGAGGAATTGTGCCCAATTGTTGGTGTCTTTGAGAGGAATTGCGCCCAATTGTTGGTGTCTTTGGGAGGAATTGTGCCCCATCATTGGTGTCTTTGAGAGGAATTGCGCCCAATTGTTGGTGTCTTTGGGAGGAATTGTGCCCCATCATTGGGAGAAATTGTTCCCCATCATTGGTGTCTTTGAGAGGAATTGCGCCCAATTGTTGGTGTCTTTGGGAGGAATTGTGCCCCATCATTGGGAGAAATTGTTCCCCATCATTGGTGTCTATGAGAGGAATTGTGCCCATTTATTGTTGTCAGTGAGGGGAATTTATGCCCCATTGTTGGTGTCATTGGGAGAAATTGTGCCCCATCATTGGGAGAAATTGTGCCCCATCATTGGCGTCTTCGAGAGAAATTGTGCCCAATTGTTGGTGTCATTGAGAATAATATGCCCATTCATTGGTATCAGTGGGGGGGGGGGGATTTGTGCCCCTTTATTGTTGTCATTGGGAGAAATTGTGCCCCGTCATTGGGAGAAATTGTGCCCCATCATTGGCGTCTTTGAGAGGAATTGTGCCCATTCACTGGTGTCAGTGGGGGGGAATTATGCCCCATTTTTTGGTATCAGTGGATGACATGGTACCTCAAGGGCCTGATAAAAACAAGCAAAGGGCTGCAGTTTGGAGACCACTGGTCTGGAGCACCTCAGATCATAGAGTGTAGGGGAAAGTCGTAGGCCAGTCTCACAGCATGGCGGATCGGATGGGTAACCCCCCCCCCCCCCCCCAGACTTTAACAGACAATTAACCCTTTCGGTGTAGGCTCAGCCCCACTGCAGAGGGAAAATGTCGACGTTTCTCTGAGTTGGGCCTTAAAGGTGCCAGTTGTCTATATCCTCCACCCTCATTGGACAAGTCGCTGTGTGAAGAGAAGGATCGAACTTTTCACCCAACATTTTATATACTGACTTATGAAGGTTATTGACGACCTGTTTATATAAGCAGATCTATATATATTATTATAGGTTTATTGGCTCGGCTTGTTTAGGTAGCAAACAGTTTAAAAAAAACAGCGTTGTGCCGCTGAAGACGTCCGCGAGACGCGCAGATGTTTGACCATAATTTTGTTTTTATTGAAGACCTGAAATCTGTCCATAAAACGGCGCGATAAAACTTTGCCTGGCGCAGGTGACCGTTTTCAGATATCGGCGCGGACTAAAAAAAAACAACTTCCCATCCACGGTTGGCGTAACCCGGCGTTCCCACGCCCCGGATCTGCGCTGATTTTTTTACAGCGGCAAAACCTGCTTTCCTTTATGTTCCACATTTAATGACTTAATGAACTGCAAAAGAAAATCCTGGAGCGTCCTCTCTCTTGTTTTAATTAACATTTCTCCCTGAAAGGTATTTATTACCATTCCTCGTTAGTCATTAGCAGAAAATAAGTTTGCCCTTAAGTCTGAGTTGTGGAATTCATTCCAATTAATTAAACCTGCATTGTGAGTTAATAAACGGGACTGCGAGGTGGGTGACGGGGGCGGGGAACGGCGCTGCTGGAGAACCAACGAACTTGGTGTGTTTTGCTGAGATGGGCAGGAGATTAATCTTCGACGCGGACTGTAGGGGTCTTCCACCCTGGGCGAGGACGAAGCCCTGCGTCTGGAGCGACCAATCAGAGGGGGGGGGCTGTATTTGTCTGGCCAGAAGTTGGCTGGTGCAAGGAGCTCCTGATGGGCCGCCTTTGGGTTTGGGACCCAACTGAAGTTTCACTGGCCCTCCGTCATGTCACATTGCTTTTCTTGCGCTTTTGGATGGGGCGGCCATTTGGCTTGCTCAGACCAATTTTTACTGTAGGGGTCTTCCACCCTGGCCGAGGACGGAGCCCTGCGTCTGGAGCGACCAATCAGATGGGGGGGGGGGGCTGTATTTGTCTGGCCAGAAGTTGGCTGGTGCAAGGAGCTCCTGATGATGGGCCACCTTTGGGTTTGGGACCCAACTGAGGTTTCACTGGCCCTCCGTCACGTCACATTGCTTTTCTTGCGCTTTTGGGTGGGGGGGGGGGGCATTTGGCTTGCTTAGACCAATTTTTACTGTAGGGGTCTTCCACCCTGGCCGAGGACGGAGCCCTGCGTCTGGAGCGACCAATTAGATGGGGGGGCTGTATTTGTCTGGCCAGAAGTTTGTTGGTGCAAGGAGCTCCTGATGATGGGCCACCTATGGGTTTGGGACCCAACGGAGGTTTCACTGGCCCTCCGTCATGTCACATTGCTTTTTTTTGCGCTTTTGGGGCGGGGACATTTGGCTAACTCAGGCCGAAAGGACTGCCTAGTGCACAGGTGTCAAACACAAGGCCCGCGGGCCGAAATTTCCAGGCCATTTAATGTGGCCCTCGCACCTCTCCTGCCCTCCTCTGGTCCTATTCTAGACCCTGTACTTTCTGCTTTCAAGCAATGCATCCAGCTTCTTCCCAGCAGCAGCATAAGCAAAGGGGGGTGCACTGTGATGTAAGGGAGAGCGGGGGACTCAACTTCTGATGGTGGGGAGGCTCTTGACATCCAATGTAAGGGGAGGGGATGCTCTGGACATCTAATCTTACAGATACAACCGGCCCTTTTGAGGGCAATCATAAGGCTAATGCGGCCCACCATGAAATTGAATTCGACGCCCATGGCCTAGTGTATTGCAAACGGCAACCCTACGCGTTTCAATTTGTTCTCTGCAAATCTTCAAGAGTTAATATCTCAAATGTGTCCCCACTAAACATAAGCCGGAGACCTTAAAATAGATACCATCTCCTCAGACCTCTAGACCCCAGATGGGGCAACAGGGACAGTGAATGCGCACACAAGAGACCACAGGGATGTCCACGACCCGTGCAAGAGGCAGCCACCCAGGTCAAAAACATAAAACTTTATTATCCAGCATCAGAATGGCAACACATGTATGAGCTATCATAGACACTCCAGGTGTGTAGAGTATAGGGTTGTCCCGATACCACTTTTTTAAGACCGAGTACAAGTACCGATACTTTTTTTCAAGTACTCGCCGATACCGATTACCGATACTTTTTTTTTATCTCATGTGACAGCGGCACATGTGTCAGTAGTTTTTTTTTTTATCTTTAACAATTTGTTTTTAATTTTTTACAATTTTTTTTAATTTATAATGCTTTCTTTTTTTTTAAGGAGGGTGGGGGGGGGGTGAACCGTGTCAGTGTGTTTTTTATTTTTTATTTTCTACAATAATTTTTTTTTATTCTTTTTTTATTATTTATTTTTTCAGCCCTGTTAGGGGGGCTTTGGTGAGATATCAGGGGTCTTAACAGACCTCTGACATCTCCCCTTTGAGACAGGGAAAGGGACTAGGGACACATGTTCCCCAGTCCCTTTCTCAGCAGCATCAGCTGCGCTGAAAATGAATGGAGAGAAGACAGCGGCTTCTCTTCATTCATAAACTGAAACATTGTAATCACAGTTTACAATGTTTCAGTTATGTGAATAGACAAGAGTGATCACCGTCTCTGTCTATTCGGAGCAGTAAGGAGCCGGATTTACCAGCTCCTACCCCGCTCTCCATCCTGACAGTTCCAGGGGGTGGAGAAGGAGCATGGAAGGGGAGAGATACACGGCGGGATACACGGCGGGATACACGGAGGGAGAGAGAAACACGGGGGGACACAGAGGGAGCGAGAAACACAGCGGGGGACACGAAGGGAGAGAGAAACACAGGGGGGGGACACGGAGGGAGAGAGAAACACGGGGGGGACACGGAGGGAGAGAGAGAAACATGGCGGGGGACACGGAGGGAGAGAGAAACACGGGGGGGGCACGGAGGGAGAGAGAAACACGGGGGGGACACAGAGGGAGAGAGAAACACGGCGGGGGACACGAAGGGAGAGAGAAACACGGGGGGGGACACGGAGGGAGAGAGAAACACGGGGGACACGGAGGGAGAGAGAAACACGGGGGACACGAAGGGAGAGAGAAACACGGGGGGGGACACTGAGGGAGAGAGAGAAACACGGCGGGGGACACGAAGGGAGAGAGAAACACAGGGGGGGGGGGGACGAAGGGAGAGAGAAACACGGGGGGGGGACACGGAGGGAGAGAGAAACACGGGGGGACACGGAGGGAGAGAGAAACACGGGGGGGACACGAAGGGAGAGAGGATCACGGGGGGGGACTTGGAGGGAGAGAAAAACGCGGCTGGATACATGGCAGGATACACGGTGGGATACACAGAGGGAGAGAGAAACATGGGGGGACACGGAGAGAGAGAGAAACACGGGGGACACGGAGGGAGAGAGAAACACGGGGGGATACGAAGGGATACACGGAGGGAGGGAGAGAGAAACACGGCGGGATACACGGCGGGATACACGGAGGGAGAGAGAAACACGGGGGGACACGGAGGGAGAGAGAAACACGGGGTGACACGGAGGGAGAGAGATACACGGCGGGGGACACGGAGGGATACATGAAGGGAGGGAGACTGCAGCAAAATGGAGGAGGACAAGGGACAGTCAGCAGTGATCGTGTGTGGGGGAGTTGCAAGCACCGATCACCGCTGATTTTAAAGCAGCTGAAAGCCGCGGGGGGAGGGGTGTAGAGAGAAGCGGAGAAATTACTCTTATATCTATACAGCGGTGATCGGTGCTTGTAACTTCCCCACACACTGATCACCGCCGACAGTACAAGTATCGGGTGAAGCATCGGGAGCATTTGCCCGAATACAAGTACTCTGGCAAATGCTCGGTATCGGTCCTGATACTGATACTAGTATCGGTATCGGGACAACCCTAGTAGAGTACTTGCTCCCTCCCGGCACGTTGCGTTTTCTCCCATTGGTTCATATGTCCGTATTCCCAATAGGTCTATTATTTGAAGTAGTGTTACTTTGAGCTCTAGACAGGCAGCTCCCGGTTACTGGAGGTTCTTCAAGAACACTTTGGATTGGAATATGGAAACGCGTGGAAGGAGCCCCTCCCCCAAAATACGAGTTCTCATATCCCGTGAATGCCACTAAATTAATCCTGAATGTTCCATATGTGAAGTTACCATGTTTCCACATGCAGGACACGCCCCCATCATCATCATCATGTGATTATCCAATGAATTTGGAGGGGTCAGGAGTTGGTGTTGTTATCCAAAGCACTTCCAGAGTCATGAAATTCCCACTTCATCAGGGTTTTGGTGTTTATCCAGTGTGTTTTGGGGGTCAGGAGATACCCTTTCGTCAGGGGTATTGGTGTTAACCAATGCGTTTCTGGGGTCAGGAGAGGCCTATATATCAGGAGTATTGGTGTTATCCAATGTTTATGTTTTTCGGGAGTCAGGAGAGGCCCCTTCATCAGGGGTATTGTTGTTATCCAATGCGTATTGAGGATCAGGAGAGGCCTGTTCATTTGGGAGATTAGTGTTATCCAGTGTGTTTCGGGGGCTAAGAGAGGCCCCTTCATCAGGGGTATTGTTGTTATCCAGTGTGTTTTGGGGGTCAGGAGAGGCCCCTTCATCAAGGATATTGGTTTTGTTATCCAGCGTGTTTTGGGGGTCAGGAGAGGCCCCTTCATCAGGGATTTTGTGTTGTTATCCAGCGTGTTTCAGGAGAGGCCCCTTCATCAGGAGTTTTTTGGTGTGAATGTCCCTCATTGGCTGGTTTTGACAGCCACCTCCCTCACGGGTAACGGCAGCTTCTTCCATAGCAGTTTTGTGTCGTTTCATAAAATAAGACGTAACGTTTTTGCGCATGAAATGTGCCCCACGCCGTGTCTTTGGATTGTTTCTAATTCTGGTCCCTTTGTGTTTGCAGCTCACAGGAATCATCCAGGAGATGGTGGATGGGCAGCCGAATCTCAGCCAGGTTCTGGAGGTGAGTGTTGAGACCGGAGACACTTTCATTGTTACTCTCGCTGTGTCCTCCCGCGGGGGACGGATCAGCCGTGTACAGGTCCTTCAGAGATAGGTTACATTTCCCTGGTACCTCCCATGCAGAGCCGTCTTTAAAGGAGAAGTACAGCCAAAGCTCACTTCTTCTGCGGATCACTGGAGTGTACTTAGTTCTGCACTCCTGTGACCCGTTTTCAGCAGACAGCGGGGCTGACGTTGGCTATCGGCTGACGTTACTGAGCCGGTCCAGGCTCGGGGGCAAGATTGCGACATCATTGTCGGGATCCGCCCACGTGCCTGGGCCAGCACCTGGCTCAGCCTCTCAGTGAGCTGCTCCCGCCCCCCTCCACAGCCCAGTGAGCTGGAGGAGAGAGCCGGTGAGTGACAGTCACTAGCTCTCTTCTTAGGGAACCGAGCGATCGGCGGTGTTAGATCGCTCATTTCTCGGACTTAGAGCCGGCAGGGGACAGATGCAGCCTCGGAGTGAAGCCGCATCCACCTGGGTAAGTAAAAAAAATTCCCATGCATCTCTTTTAATGTTATTTGGACCCTGGGCATCTTCCTGTCCCCAAACAGCCCCCCCCCCTCCTGAAAAAAATTAAATAAAAATCCCATGCATCTCTTTTAATATTATTTGGACCCTTTGCCTCTTCCTGCCCCCAAACAAAATAATAAAAAATTAATAAAAAATATATAAAATAATATAAAAATGAATAAAAAAAATAAAAAAAATCCCATGCATCTCTTTTAATATTATTTGGACCCCGGGCATCTTCCTGCCCCCAAACAGCCCCCCCTCCTAAATACATTTTTTTATAAAAATCCCATGCATCTCTTTTAATTAAATTTTATTTGGACCCTGGGCATCGTGCTGCCCCCAAACAGCCCCCCCTCCTGAATAAAAAAATAAATAAATCCCATGCATCTCTTTTAATGTTATTTGGACCCTGGGCATCTTCCTGCCCCCAAACAAAATAATGAAAAATTTATAAAAAAAATATAAAAATAATATAAAAATGAATAAATAAAATAAAATAAATCCCATGCATCTCTTTTAATATTATTTGGACCCCGGGCATTTTCCTGCCCCCAAACAAAATAATAAAAAATTAATAAAAAAATATATAAAATAATATAAAAATGAATAAATAAAATAAAATAAATCCCATGCATCTCTTTTAATATTATTTGGACCATGTGCATCTTCCTGCCCCAAACAAAATAATAAAAAATGAATAAAAAATATATAAAATAATATAAGAATGAATAAATAAAATAAAATAAATCCCATGCATCTCTTTTAATTTAATTTTATTTGGACCCTGGGCACCTTCCTGCCCCCAAACAGCCCCCCCCTCCTGAATAAAAAATAAATCCCATGCATCTCTTTTAATGTTATTTGGACCCTGTGCATCTTCCTGCCCCCAAACAAAATAATAAATGAATAAAAAATATATAAAAATTAATAAAAAAAATAAAATAAATCCCATGCATCTCTTTTAATATTATTTGGACCCCGGGCATCTTCCTGCCCCCAAACAGCCCCCCCCCGAATATACTTTACTATTCGCGGGCAGCGCTGGCTCAAGGGACAGCTGCTTTGGGCACCCACAACAATGAGCTTCCCCCTTTGCCCTGCATTAAAGGCGGCCCTGCTCCCACGTGTTGGGAAGAACTCTATCTGACTTGACACGGGGGGGGGGGGGGGTGGCGTTGTTTTTGGGTGGAGTAAATTATTGGAGAGAAGATGGTGGGGGAGGGGTGGGAGGTCACATGACTTTGTCCACCTCTTGCGGCTCCATACCTTCCATCTGCTGCAGATTGGCAGTGTGGGGGTGTTATAATTTAATATAAGGGTTTCTATTCTTTATTACTTGTAATAAAGGAAACTGATCCCCCCCCCCCCCAAACGGTGGTCTATAGAAGGAGAGCCGGCGTCTCACCGCAGACTAACCTTGATAAACCGCGGTTATGTAGGAATGATGTGCGGACGCGGATGATCAATGCCCGCCGGTCAGTCCTCGATAATATCACAGTAAGTTATGATAAGAGGCTGTGTTGTGCCCGCAGGATTTCCAGGAGTCCTGTGACCTTCCTCGCTGTGCCCCCCCTCAGTAAACACCAAATCTTGTTAATAATGGAGAGACTATAGGACGGGTCAGAGATAAGATCACAATTTTCTGCCTCCTCTGATTACATGTCCTTATCTGTGTGCCGAGCGCGCGAGCGAGCGTCTCCTCCAAAGCCAAAATCTGCACGTGACGTTTCCTTTGTGTCTTCCAGAGAGTCGATGAATGGATGGCCAAGGAGGGCCTCCTAGACCCCAGCGTCAAGTCCATCTTCGTCACCTGCGGGGACTGGGACCTGAAACTTATGTGAGTAGAAAGTGGTGTCCCCCTCCCCCCACACAACACTCAGCCTGTCACATCTGTACCAGAGGAGCTTACACTCTAATGTCCCCTCCCCCCCACATCAGTCTCTGTACAGAGGAGCTTACACTCTAATGTCCCCCCCCCCCCCACATCAGTCTCTGTACAGAGGAGCTTACACTCTAATGTCCCCTCCCCCCCACATCAGTCTCTGTACAGAGGAGCTTACACTCTTTATAGGTCACATGACATTATTGAAGTTCTTAGTAGGACTGTATGTAGCACTTTGTCTTATCGCTGTATTGTTTATTATTCTGGATTTTCTTCTTCTGGATTGATATTTATCTGTAAAGTGTCGATTGTCTTCAACTATATATATTGTACTATATACATTGGATATAGATGATGGGTAGGACATTGATCCCGGGCAGTCCGCTGTCTCTCTCTCCCTCTTCTCTCCCTCTCTCCCCCCTTTTCCACTCTCTCTCTGCCTCTCCCATCTCTCTTGCCCTCTCCCCTCTCTCCCCCCTCTCTCCCCCTCTCTCCCCCTCTCTCCCCCTCTCCCTCTCTCTCCCCCTCTCCCTCTCTCTCCCCCCTCTCTCCTTTCTCTCTCTCTCCCCCTCTCTCACTCTCTCCTTTTCCCCCCTCTCTCCTTCTCCCCCTCTCTCCTTCTCCCCCCTCTCTCCTTTCTCTCTCTCTCTCTCCATCTCTCCCCCTCTCTCTGTTCTCTCTCTCTCCCTCTCCCTCTCTCTCTATCCCTCTCCCTTCCTCTCTTTCTCTTTCCCTCCCCCCTCTCTCTCTCTCCCCCTCTCTCCTCCCCTCCCTCTTCTCTCTCTCTTCTCTCTCTCCCTCTTCTCTCTCTCTGTTCTCTCTCTCTCTCCCCCTCTCTCTCCCTCTCCCCCTATCTCCCCCCTTTCTGCCTCTCCTATCTCTCTGTCCCCCTCTCCCTCTCTCTCTCCCCCTCTCCCCCTCCCCCTCTCACTCTCTCCTTCTCCCCCCTCTTTCCTTTCTCTCTCTCTTCCCCCCTCTCTCTCTATATATCTATTCCCCCTCTCCCCTCTCTCTCCCCCTCTCTCTTCCCCCCTCTCTCTCTGTTCCCTCCCCCCCCTCTCTCTCTCATTCTCTCTTTATCCCTCTCTTTCTCCCTCCCTTCTTTCCCCCCTCTCCTCCCCTCCCTCTTCTCCCCCCCCCCCCCCTCAATCTGTTCTCCCTCTCCCTCCCTCTCTCTCTCCCCTATCTCTCTCTCTCCCCTCTCATCCCTCTCCCCCTCTCTTTCTTTTCTCTCTCCCCTCTCTCCCCTCTCTCCCTCTCTCTCCCCCCTCTCCCTCTCTCTCTCCCCCCTCCCCCCCTCTCTCCCCCTCCCCCCTCTCTCCTCTCTCTCTCTCTCTCTCTCTCCTTTCTCTTTCTCTCTCTCTCTTCTCTCTCTCTCTCTCCCTCCCTTTCTCCCCCTCTCTCTCCTCTCCCCTCCCCTCCCTCTTCTCTCTCTCCTCCTCTCTCTCTCCCCCTCTTTCTTTTCTCTCTCCCCCTCCCCCCTCTCTCACTCTCCCCTCCCCCTCTCTCCTTTCTCTCTCTCTCTCTCTCTCTCTCCATCTCTGTTCTCTCTCTCTCTCTCTCTCTCTCTCTCTCTCTCTCTCTCTCTCCTCTCTCCCCCTCTCTCCTCCCCTCCCTCTTCTCTCTCTCCTCCCCTCCCTCTTCTCTCTCTCCTCCTCTTTCTCTCTCTCCCTCTTCCCGCTCTCTCCCCCTCTTTCTTTTCTCTCTCTCCCTCCTCTCTCCCTCTCCCTCTCTCTCTCTCCCCCCTCTTTCTTTTCTATCTCTCCCTCTCCCCCTCTCTCTTTTTCTCTCTTTTTTTTCTCTCTCTCTCCCCCTCTCTTTCTCTCTCTCCCCTCTCTCCCTCTCCCCCTCTTCCCCTCTCTCTCTCCCCCTCTTTCTTTTCTATCTCTCCCTCTCCCCTCCTCTCTTTTTTCTCTCCCTCTCTTCCCCTCTTCCTCTCTCTCTCGGGTCTCACTTCCCATTTTCAATACACAATTGGTCTCCTCCTTGAACCTCGTATTCCCCCCAGAATCACGTCTCGGTCTCTCTGTGATATTCTCCATAGGGGGGGGCAGCGGACAGATGTGATGACTGCACCTCACTCTGCCCCCCCCCCCATTCTACAGACATCATGTTTAACGACGCTCAGGCCGACATCCATCACGGTTTGGGTGGGAAGCGCAGGGGGGGGGGGGGCATAGCGAGCCTCGGCGCTGTTATCTTTTATCACGCCTGTGGAAGGGCCGGCTGACACGCGGCCGTAAATTCATATCTGGAATGCGTTAGCGTTGGTTAGTTTTATTTTGACATCAATTTTCAAATTTAGTATTTAATAAGAAAATAAAATAAAGTAACGAGGGGCAGACAGCAGAGCGGGGAATTCTTTACGGCGTCCTCCGGAGAGAGATGGAAAGTTACGGTGTGATTAGAGCGGGCTTAGGAAGGAAGAAGAAAACGTTATCCGCAATCCGATCCAGACGTGACGCCGGAGACTTCGCCAGATTTCAGCGAGGAGCCATCGCAACGCGTTTCTAATGCCTCAGACTGGAAACAATGTAACAAACGACTCGGGAAAAATTAGTCACTTCAACAATACAAATCTCTTTTTGGGTCCATTCGAGACGCTCTGCTTCCCGCATCCCCGCTCAGCTAACCACACCGCTCTTCCTCCCATATCCCCGCTCACCTAACCACACCGCTTTGCCTCCCACATCCCCGCTTACCTAACCACACCGCTCTTCCTCCCACATCCCCGCTCACCTAACCACACCGCTCTGCCTCCCACATCCCCGCTTACCTAACCACAACGCTCTTCCTCCCATATCCCCGCTCACCTAACCACACCGCTCTGCTTCCCACATCCCCGCTCACCTAACCACACCGCTCTTCCTCCCACATCCCCGCTCCCCTAACCACACCGCTCTTCCTCCCACCTCCCCGCTCACCTAACCACAACGCTCTGCTTCCCACATCCCCGCTCACCTAACCACCACGCTCTGCCTCCCACATCCCCGCTCACCTAACCACACCTCTCTGCCTTCCACATCCCCGCTTACCTAACCACACCGCTCTGCCTCCCACATCCCTGCTCACCTAACCACACCGCTCTGCCTCCCACATCCCCGCTCACCTAACCACACCGCTCTTCCTCCCACATCCCCGCTCACCTAACCACAACGCTCTGCCTCCCACATCCCCGCTCACCTAACCACACCGCTCTGCCTCCCACATCCCCGCTCAGCTAACCACACCGCTCTTCCTCCCATATCCCCGCTTACCTAACCACACCGCTCTTCCTCCCACATCCCCGCTCACCTAACCACACCATTCTGCTTCCCACATCCCCGCTCACCTAACCACACCGCTCTTCCCCCCACATCCCCGCTCACCTAACCACACCTCTCTGCCTCCCACATCCCCGCTCACCTAACCACAACGCTCTTCCTCCCACATCCCCGCTCACCTAACCACACCTCTCTGCCTCCCACATCCCCGCTCACCTAACCACACCGCTCTGCCTCCCACATCCCCGCTCACCTAACCACACCACTCTGCTTCCCACATCCCCGCTCACCTAACCACACCGCTCTTCCTCCCACATCCCCGCTCACCTAACCACACCTCTCTGCCTCCCACATCCCCGCTCACCTAACCACACCTCTCTGCCTCCCACATCCCCGCTCACCTAACCACACCGCTCTGCCTCCCACATCCCCGCTCACCTAACCACACCGCTCTTCCTCCCACATCCCCGCTCACCTAACCACACCTCTCTGCCTCCCACATCCCCGCTCACCTAACCACACCTCTCTGCCTCCCACATCCCCGCTCACCTAACCACACCTCTCTGCCTCCCACATCCCCGCTCACCTAACCACACCGCTCTTCCTCCCACATCCCCGCTCACCTAACCACACCTCTCTGCCTCCCACATCCCCGCTCACCTAACCACACCGCTCTGCCTCCCACATCCCCGCTCATCTAACCACACCTCTCTGCCTCCCACATCCCCGCTCACCTAACCACACCTCTCTGCCTCCCACATCCCCGCTCACCTAACCACACCGCTCTGCCTCCCACATCCCCGCTCACCTAACCACACCGCTCTTCCTCCCACATACCCGCTCACCTAACCACACCTCTCTGCCTCCCACATCCCCGCTCACCTAACCACACCTCTCTGCCTCCCACATCCCCGCTCACCTAACCACACCTCTCTGCCTCCCACATCCCCGCTCACCTAACCACACCGCTCTTCCTCCCACATCCCCGCTCACCTAACCACACCTCTCTGCCTCCCACATCCCCGCTCACCTAACCACACCGCTCTGCCTCCCACATCCCCGCTCATCTAACCACACCTCTCTGCCTCCCACATCCCCGCTCACCTAACCACACCGCTCTTCTTCCCACACCCTGATCCCCGGGATCAGGGTTGTAGATGGACGCCGTCCACATGTCATCTCCTCCAATCTTGCTTTATTGATGGTACATCCCATACAAAGTAACAACTCTGTGTAGGCGCCGATGAAGGTCTGAGGTAGTACAGAGTGTTGCAGGTTTTGGGTTCAGGTCAGGGAAGAGTCTGGCCCGGATTCACATACATCGGCGCATATTTATGCCGCCGTAGCGTATCTTTTTTACGCTACGCCGGCGCAGCGCAGAGAGGCAAGCACTGGATTCACAAAGCACTTGCCACCAAATCTGCGCTGTGTTTCTTAGGCGTAAGTCGTCGTAATGATGGGCCGAGCGCCATAAAGATACGAATAACGAACGGCGTGGATGCATCCAGTGCGCATGCTCAGAATCACGTCGGAACTACTCCCTAAGATACGCCGGATCACTGCCTACGACGTGAACGTAACCTACGCCTAGTCATATTCACGTACAACGTAAACGACAAAAGATACGACGGCTCGTGTTCCCTGGTCCATACCTTTGCATGAGTTGCGCCTCCTATATGGGGAATAACTTTACGCCGGACGTACGACTTACGCAAACCGCGTATATTATGCGCCGGGCGCAACTACGTTCGTGAATCGGCATATCTCCCTCATTTCCATATTTGAATAGGAAATCAATGGGAGCGCCACATGCGTCCGGCGTAAATATGCGCCCACGATACGCCGGCGTAGGCAAGTTACGTCGGTGGAATGAAGCCTATTTTTAGGTGTATCTTAGTTTGTGGGCACGGCGCATAGATACGGCGCATATTTGCACTTACGCAGCGTATCTGGAGATACGGCGTTTGATTGAAGAGCGATTTGGGTTTTTCGGGGAGGGCGGTCACACCGTATTGCGTTGGTCACAATGTATCAAAAGCAAATTGTATAAAAAAATAATTAGAAAAAAATAAAATTAGAAATAATAAAAATAAAAATGCTGTCACCAGTCAGTGTCCCCAATCACCACCTTGCCAGTTATATGATGACGCTGTACTGCACTGGTGACACCGGAAAAAAAATTGTGACCAAATTATTATTTTTTTAATTTCTTCTTTATCCAACACATTGTGACAAAAAAATTACAAATTAAAAAAAAAACTCACCATGGCCTCATACTAAACACCTCGGACGGTCATTTGGGGGGTATTTGTGCTGTCCTGGCATTTTCGTGGCCCCAAGAAATTAGATTGACCGTCAGTACCTCAGGATTGATCGTTTATGAGACAAGGGGCCAGATTCACGTAGATCAGCGGATCTATAGATCCGCTCGATCTACCTGATTTAAGATCCGCTCCCGCAAGTTTGGGAGGCAAGTGGGTAATTCACAAACCACTTACCTCCAAACTTGCGGCGGCGGATCGCAAATCCCCCGGCGGAATTCAAATTCCGCGGCTAAGGGGAGTGAACTATTTAAATCCGGCACGTTCCCGCGCCGATTTAAATGCGCATGCGCCGTCCGCGAAATTTCCCGGCGTGCATTGCTCCCACTGACGTCGCTAGGACGTCAGTGGTTTCGACGCTTACGTAAACGACGTCCGTCCGTATTCGAGAACGACTTACGCAAACGACGTTAAAAAATTCAAATTCGACGCGGGAACGCCGGCTATACTTAACATTGGCTGCGCCTGATAAAAGAAAGGGTAAGTATACGACGGGTACGCCGCTACGGAAACGACGTAAGAACACTGCGTCGGGTCCGCGTACGTTCGTGAATTTGCGTATCTCGCTGATTTACATATTATTTATCGTAAATCAGCGGGAACGCCCCCGGCGCCATTTTTAATTGAAAAAAAGATCCGACAGTGTAACACAGTGTAACAGATCTAGCCCTATCTATGCGTATGTGATTCTATGAATGAGGCGCATAGATAGGACCAGTGTAAGTCAGAGATACGATGGGGGATCAGGAGATATCAGGAGATAATACACCGGAGTATCTCTTTGTGAATCTGGCCCATACACTATATTACCAAAAATATTGGGACGACTGCCTTTACATGAGTTTTAATGACATCCCAGTCTTATGCCCCAAACCCCCCCCCCCCCCCCATCCACCATACCCCTAACCCCTACTCCCCCCCCCCATTGAATTTTCCATAATCTAGAGTGCTTTGCAGTACCCACCAAAATTCGGAAATTCAGTTTTGGGTAGAATTTGCTTCTGAAGATTTACTTTATTTATTTTTTGTTTTGTTTGTTAAAATAAAGAGATTTACAGTCCGTACTTTTCTTTCGTATTGCCGCAGAGTTTGGCCCCCTTGTCTGCCTCACTTTACTGACTGTGCCGCCGCGTTCTGCGCACTTTGTGAGCAATAAACTGAAGTGCTCTTATTGTTGGTTTTTAATGCAGTTATAAAGCGTCGTCTGCGCTGAATGTTTATAACCCGAATCCCTCATATAATCCGCACATTAGAGGGAGCGCCGACGCTTAATTATTCCTTTCTATTTCCCACGTATCCTGACAGAGCGCCGTTCCACGTACCGCGGCATCACCGCACACCCCTCCTGTCTCTCCCCCGGTTGCTGTCTCTCCCCGGTTGCTGTCTCTCCCCGGTTGCTGTCTCTCCCCCGGTTGCTGTCTCTCCCCGGCTTGCTGTCTCTCCCCCGGTTGCTGTCTCTCCCCCGGTTGCTGTCTCTCCCCCGGTTGCTGTCTCTCCCCGGCTTGCTGTCACTCCCCGGCTTGCTGTCTCTCCCCCGGCTTGCTGTCTCTCCCCCGGTTGCTGGATCTCCCCGGTTGCTGGATCTCCCCCGTTGCTGTCTCTCCCCGGTTGCTGTCTCTCCCCGGTTGCTGTCTCTCCTGGGTTGCTGTCTCTCCCGGGTTGCTGTCTCTCCCGGGTTGCTGTCTCTCCCCTGGTTGCTGTCTCTCCCCCGGTTGCTGTGTCTCCCCCGGTTGCTCTCTCCCCCGGTTGCTGTCTCTCCCCGGCTTGCTGTCTCTCCCCCGGTTGCTGTCTCTCCCCCGGTTGCTGTCTCTCCCCCGGTTGCTGTCTCCCCCAGTTGCTGTCTCTCCCCGGCTTGCTGTCTCTCCCCCGGCTTGCTGTCTCTCCCCCGGCTTGCTGTCTCTCCCCCGGTTGCTGTCTCTCCCCTGGTTGCTGTCTCTCCCCCGGTTGCTGTCTCTCCCCCGGTTGCTGTCTCTCCCCCGGTTGCTGTCTCTCCCCCGGTTGCTGTCTCTCCCCGGTTGCTGTCTCTTCCCCGGTTGCTGTCTCTTCCCCAGTTGCTGTCTCTTCCCCGGTTGCTTTCTCTCCCCGGTTGCTGTCTCTTCCCCGGTTGCTGTCTCTCCCCGGTTGCTGTCTCTCCCCCGGTTGCTGTCTCCCCCAGTTGCTGTCTCTCCCCGGCTTGCTGTCTCTCCCCGGCTTGCTGTCTCTCCCCCGGCTTGCTGTCTCTCCCCCGGTTGCTGTCTCTCCCCCGGTTGCTGTCTCTCCCCCGGTTGCTGTCTCTCCCCCGGTTGCTGTCTCTCCCCCGGTTGCTGTCTCTCCCCCGGTTGCTGTCTCTCCCCGGTTGCTGTCTCTTCCCCGGTTGCTGTCTCTTCCCCAGTTGCTGTCTCTTCCCCGGTTGCTTTCTCTCCCCGGTTGCTGTCTCTTCCCCGGTTGCTGTCTCTCCCCGGTTGCTGTCTCTTCCCCGGTTGCCATCTCTCCCCCGTTTGCCGTCTCTCCCCCGTTTGCCGTCTCTCCCCCGCTTGCCGTTTCTCCCCCGTTTGCCGTTTCTCCCCCGTTTGCCGTCTCTTCCCCGGTTGCTGTCTCTCCCCAGTTGCTGTCTCTCCCCCGGTTGCTGTCTCTTCCCCGATTGCTGTCTCTTCCCCGGTTGGCGTCTCCCCCATTTGCCGTCTCTTCCCCGGGTGCCGTTTCTCCCCCGGTTGCTGTCTCTTCCCAGTTGCTGTCTCTCCCCGGTTGCTGTCTCTCCCCGGCTTGCTGTCTCTCCCCCGGTTGCTGTCTCTCCCCAGTTGCTGTCTCTCCCCGGTAGCTGTCACCGTACACCCTGGTCTTATCACGATGATAATAAACCAGAAGCCCAATTATAGGAATATATTTAGACTCGGCAGTGGTGTTCCGGCGCAGTCCCGGCACTCGGTGTCGGAGTAGAGCGTGGAGTGGGAATAAAGTTGGAAGTTGTGAAGAATCTCGGAGTCTGTTGTGTCGGTTGGCAGTCAGTGTTGTGAACAGTCGCTCCCTTCTTCCCGCAGGCCAAAAACAAATTAAAGATGGAGAAGGGCTCCTTTGTGGGGTTGGGGGCCCCGGTGCCGGCGCCGCTCTTCATTTACTAGGGATGTAGTTGGTGGAAGTTGGGAAGAAGTGTTCGGCGGGTTTTGTACACAGAGAGAGAAGACGGATCAGACTAGTTGAAAGCGCCAAGCGGGGAAGATTGAAGAGGTGGGTGCAGCAAAGTGTGTGAAGCGGAAGACGGTCTCTTTTCTTGCCTCATTCTCTCTCGCAGGCTGCCTCAGGCAGCCTCTGTCTCTCTCCGGCAGAATGACAGCAGTGTGACATCAGGAAAATAATTACTAACAAACCCCGGTGATGGCAAACAGCTCCGTTGTCTTCACAAGCATGTCACGGCGCATTACAGCAGGATGGAGGGAGATTGAAGCAGGCCAGGCGCTCCTGCCCCACGTGAGGCGCTTTCACACCGCGCCATACCTGTCTGGGAGACTCTGCGCTACTACTGTCAGTTCTGAGACGCTCCGACGGTATTGATCACACCACCTAACAAGAGGCTTGGCAACCAAACCGTGGGATTCTGTGTCCGACGAGCCTCAGATCTCTCGCTATACCCGAGGCGGGATCCAGGTGGCTGGCAGTCTGGATTAGAAGGAACTAAACTCGCCAGTCTTTCCAGGATTGGACATTATTACTAAAGTGGACCTGTCTCCCGGGCACAATGGAGTTCGCCATCGTGTGGCTGAGCCAATGTTTGGTCTATAACTTCAGTAGACGTCATTGCGGGCACTAAGTGACATTGATGGTGACCACTGGGTGACTTCAGTAGACGTCATTGCGGGCACTAAGTCATGTTGCTTGGTGACTTCTGTAGACGTCCACTAAGTGAGGTTGCTGGTGACCTCTTGGTAAATCCTGTAGACGTCATTGCTGATATAAAATTATGTTGCTGGTGACGATTGAGTGACTTCAGTAGATTTCATTGCTGGTACCAAGTGACGTTGCTGGTGACCACTGGGTGACTTCAGTAGACCTCAATGCTGGGACCAAGTCATGTTTCCGTTGACCACCGGATGACTTCTGTAGACATCCACTAAGTGAGGTTGCTGGTGACCACTGGGTGACTTCAGTAGACGTCATTACGGACACTAAGTGATGTTACTGGTGACCACTGGGTGACTTCAGTAGGTGTCATTACTGATATAAAGTGACGTTGCTGGTGACCACTGGGTGACTTCTGTAGACGCCATTGCTGGTACTAAGTGAGGTTGCTGGTGACCACTGGGTGACTTCAGTAGGTGTCATTACTGATATAAAGTGAGGTTGCTGGTGACCACTGGGTGACTTCAGTAGATGTCATTATTGATATAAAGTGATGTTGCTGGTACCAAGTGACGTTGCTGGTGACCACTGGGTGACTTCCGTGAACGCCATGGCTGGCACTAAGTGACGTTGTTGGTGACCACTGGGTGACTTTTGTAGACGTCATTGCTGATATAAAGTGAGGTTGCTGGTGACCGCTGGGTGACTTCTGTAGACGTCATTGCTGGGACCAAGTCATGTTTCTGTTGACCACCGCATGACTTCTGTAGACGTCCACTAAGTGAGGTTGCTGGTGACCGCTGGTGACCACAGGGTGACTTCAGTAGGTGTCATTACTGATATAAAGTGACGTTGCTGGTGACCACTGGGTGACTTCAGTCGACGACATTGCTGGTGACCACTGGGTGACTTCAGTAGACGTCATTGCTGGTACTAAGTGAGGTTGCTGGTGACCACTGGGTGACTTCTGTAGATGTCATTGCTGGTACTAAGTGAGGTTGCTGGTGACCACTGGGTGACTTCTGTAGATGTCATTGCTGGTACTAAGTGACATTGCTGGTGACCACTGGGTGACTTCAGTAGACGTCATTGCGGGTACAAAGTGAGGTTGCTGGTGACCACTGGGTGACTTCAGTAGACGTCATTGCGGGTACAAAGTGAGGTTGCTGGTGACCACTGGGTGACTTCAGTAGACGTCATTGCTGGCACCAAGTCATGCTGCTGGTGACCACTGGGTGACTTCTGTAGACGTCATTGCTGGTACTAAGTGAGGTTGCTGGTGACCACTGAGTGACTTCAGTAGACGTCATTGCTGGCACTAAGTCATGTTTCTGTTGACCACCGGATGACTTCTGTAGACGTCCACTAAGTGAGGTTGCTGGTGACCCCTGGGTGACTTCAGTAGGTGTCATTGCTGGTACTAAGAGATGTTGCTCATGACCACTGGGTGACTTCAGTAGAAGTCATTGCGGGCACTAAGTGAGGTTGCTGGTGACCACTGGGTGACTTCAGTAGACGTCATTGCTGGTACTAAGTCATATTTGTTCGACTAACTTTAAGCCGGAAAAAGCCATTCATGTATTGTCCTACGAGGAAATATAGATACTTCATTCATGTATTGTCCTACGAGGAAGTATAGATACTCCATTCATGTATTGTCCTACGAGGAAGTATAGATACTCCATTCATGTATTGTCCTACGAGGAACTATCGATACTCCATTCATGTATTGTCCTACGAGCATGTATAGATACTCCATTCATGTATTGTCCTACGAGGAAGTATGGACTCCATTCATGTATTGTCCTACGAGGAAGTATGGACTCCATTCATGTATTGTCCTACGAGGAAGTATAGATACTCCATTCATGTATTGTCCTACGAGGAAGTATAGATACTCCATTCATGTATTGTCCTACGAGGAAGTATAGATACTCCATTCATGTATTGTCCTACGAGGAAGTATAGATACTCCATTCATGTATTGTCCTACGAGGAAGTATAGATACTCCATTCATGTATTGTCCTACGAGGAAGTATAGATACTCCATTCATGTATTGTTCTACGAGGAAGTATAGATACTCCCTTCATGTATTGTCCTACGAGGAAGTATAGATACTCCCTTCATGTATTGTCCTACGAGGAAGTATAGATACTCCTTTCATGTATTGTCCTACGAGGAAGTATAGATACTCCATTCATGTATTGTCCTACGAGGAAGTATAGATACTCCTTTCATGTATTGTCCTACGAGGAAGTATAGATACTCCATGAATGTATTGTCCTACGAGAAAGTATAGATACTCCCTTCATGTATTGTCCTACGAGGAAGTATAGATACTCCCTTCATGTATTGTCCTACGAGGAACTATCGATACTCCATGAATGTATTGTCCTACGAGAAAGTATAGATACTCCCTTCATGTATTGTCCTACGAGGAAGTATAGATACTCCTTTCATGTATTGTCCTACGAGGAAGTATAGATACTCCATGAATGTATTGTCCTACGAGAAAGTATAGATACTCCATTCATGTATTGTCCTACGAGGAAGTATAGATACTCCCTTCATGTATTGTCCTACGAGGAAGTATAGATACTCCCTTCATGTATTGTCCTACGAGGAACTATCGATACTCCATGAATGTATTGTCCTACGAGGAAGTATAGATACTCCCTTCATGTATTGTCCTACGAGGAAGTATAGATACTCCATTCATGTATTGTCCTACGAGGAAGTATAGATACTCCATTCATGTATTGTCCTACGAGGAAGTATAGATACTCCATTCATGTATTGTCCTACGAGGAAGTATAGATACTTCATTCATGTATTGTCCTACGAGGAAGTATAGATACTCCATTCATGTATTGTCCTACGAGGAAGTATAGATACTTCATTCATGTATTGTCCTACGAGGAAGTATAGATACTCCATTCATGTATTGTCCTACGAGGAAGTATAGATACTTCATTCATGTATTGTCCTACGAGGAAGTATAGATACTCCATTCATGTATTGTCCTACGAGGAAGTATAGATACTCCCTTCATGTATTGTCCTACGAGGAAGTATTGATACTCCTTTCATGTATTGTCCTACGAGGAAGTATAGATACTCCATGAATGTATTGTCCTACGAGGAAGTATAGATACTTCATTCATGTATTGTCCTACGAGGAAGTATAGATACTCCCTTCATGTATTGTCCTACGAGGAAGTATAGATACTCCATTCATGTATTGTCCTATGAGGAAGTATAGATACTTCATTCATGTATTGTCCTACGAGGAAGTATAGATACTCCATGAATGTATTGTCCTACGAGGAAGTATAGATACTCCCTTCATGTATTGTCCTACGAGGAACTATCGATACTCCATGAATGTATTGTCCTACGAGGAAGTATAGATACTCCCTTCATGTATTGTCCTACGAGGAAGTATAGATACTCCATTCATGTATTGTCCTACGAGGAAGTATAGATACTCCATTCATGTATTGTCCTACGAGGAAGTATAGATACTCCATTCATGTATTGTCCTACGAGGAAGTATAGATACTTCATTCATGTATTGTCCTACGAGGAAGTATAGATACTCCATTCATGTATTGTCCTACGAGGAAGTATAGATACTTCATTCATGTATTGTCCTACGAGGAAGTATAGATACTCCATTCATGTATTGTCCTACGAGGAAGTATAGATACTTCATTCATGTATTGTCCTACGAGGAAGTATAGATACTCCATTCATGTATTGTCCTACGAGGAAGTATAGATACTCCCTTCATGTATTGTCCTACGAGGAAGTATTGATACTCCTTTCATGTATTGTCCTACGAGGAAGTATAGATACTCCATGAATGTATTGTCCTACGAGGAAGTATAGATACTTCATTCATGTATTGTCCTACGAGGAAGTATAGATACTCCCTTCATGTATTGTCCTACGAGGAAGTATAGATACTCCATTCATGTATTGTCCTATGAGGAAGTATAGATACTTCATTCATGTATTGTCCTACGAGGAAGTATAGATACTCCATGAATGTATTGTCCTACGAGGAAGTATAGATACTCCATGAATGTATTGTCCTACGAGGAAGTATAGATACTCCATTCATGTATTGTCCTACGAGGAAGTATAGATACTCCCTTCATGTATTGTCCTACGAGGAAGTATAGATACTCCATTCATGTATTGTCCTACGAGGAAGTATAGATACTCCATTCATGTATTGTCCTACGAGGAAGTATAGATACTCCATTCATGTATTGTCCTACGAGGAAGTATAGATACCCCATTCATGTATTGTCCTACGAGGAAGTATAGATACTCCATTCATGTATTGTCCTACGAGGAAGTATAGATACTCCATTCATGTATTGTCCTACGAGGAAGTATAGATACCCCATTCATGTATTGTCCTACGAGGAAGTATAGATACTTCATTCATGTATTGTCCTACGAGGAAGTATACATACTCCATTCATGTATTGTCCTACGAGGAAGTATAGATACTCCCTTCATGTATTGTCCTACGAGGAAGTATAGATACTTCATTCATGTATTGTCCTACGAGGAAGTATAGATACTCCCTTCATGTATTGTCCTACGAGGAAGTATAGATACTCCATTCATGTATTGTCCTACGAGGAAGTATAGATACTCCATTCATGTATTGTCCTACGAGGAAGTATAGATACTCCCTTCATGTATTGTCCTACGAGGAAGTATAGATACTCCATTCATGTATTGTCCTACGAGGAAGTATGGACTCCATTCATGTATTGTCCTACGAGGAAGTATAGATACTCCCTTCATGTATTGTCCTACAAGGAAGTATAGATACTCCATTCATGTATTGTCCTACAAGGAACTATAGATACTCCATTCATGTATTGTCCTACAAGGAAGTATAGATACTCCATGAATGTATTGTCCTACGAGGAAGTATAGATACTCCATTCATGTATTGTCCTACAAGGAACTATAGATACTCCATGAATGTATTGTCCTACGAGGAAGTATAGATACTCCATGAATGTATTGTCCTACGAGGAAGTATAGATACTCCATTCATGTATTGTCCTACGAGGAAGTATAGATACTCCATGAATGTATTGTCCTACGAGGAAGTATAGATATTCCTTTCATGTATTGTCCTACGAGGAAGTATAGATACTCCATTCATGTATTGTCCTACGAGGAAGTATAGATACTCCATGAATGTATTGTCCTACGAGGAAGTATAGATACTCCATTCATGTATTGTCCTACGAGGAAGTATAGATACTCCATTCATGTATTGTTCTACGAGGAAGTATAGATACTCCCTTCATGTATTGTCCTACGAGGAAGTATAGATACTCCATTCATGTATTGTCCTACGAGGAAGTATAGATACTCCATTCATGTATTGTCCTACGAGGAAGTATAGATACTCCCTTCATGTATTGTCCTACAAGGAAGTATAGATACTCCATTCATGTATTGTCCTACGAGGAAGTATGGACTCCATTCATGTATTGTCCTACGAGGAAGTATAGATACTCCCTTCATGTATTGTCCTACAAGGAAGTATAGATACTCCATTCATGTATTGTCCTACAAGGAACTATAGATACTCCATTCATGTATTGTCCTACAAGGAAGTATAGATACTCCATGAATGTATTGTCCTACGAGGAACTATAGATACTCCATTCATGTATTGTCCTACGAGGAAGTATAGATACTCTATGAATGTATTGTCCTACAAGGAACTATCGATACTCAATGTATTGTCCTACGAGGAAGTATAGATACTCCATTCATGTATTGTCCTACGAGGAAGTATAGATACTTTATGAATGTATTGTCCTACGAGGAAGTATAGATACTCTATGAATGTATTGTCCTACGATGAAGTATTGATACTCCTTTCATGTATTGTCCTACGAGGAAGTATAGATACTCTATGAATGTATTGTCCTACGAGGAAGTATAGATACTCCATTCATGTATTGTCCTACGAGGAAGTATAGATACTCTATGAATGTATTGTCCTACGAGGAAGTATAGATACTCCATTCATGTATTGTCCTACGAGGAAGTATAGATACTCCATTCATGTATTGTCCTACGAGGAAGTATAGATACTCCATTCATGTATTGTCCTACGAGGAAGTATAGATACTCCATTCATGTATTGTCCTACGAGGAAGTATAGATACTCCATTCATGTATTGTCCTACGAGGAAGTATAGATACTCCATGAATGTATTGTCCTACGAGGAAGTATAGATACTCCATTCATGTATTGTCCTACAAGGAAGTATAGATACTCCATGAATGTATTGTCCTACGAGGAAGTATAGATACTTCATTCATGTATTGTCCTACGAGGAAGTATAGATACTCCATGAATGTATTGTCCTACGAGGAAGTATAGATACTCCATGAATGTATTGTCCTACAAGGAACTATAGATACTCTATGAATGTATTGTCCTACAAGGAAGTATAGATACTCCATGAATGTATTGTCCTACGAGGAAGTATAGATCCTCCATTCATGTATTGTCCTACAAGGAAGTATAGATACTCCATGTATTGTCCTATGAGGAAGTATAGATACTCCCTTCATGTATTGTCCTACGAGGAAGTATAGATACTCCATGAATGTATTGTCCTACGAGGAAGTATGGATACTCCATGAATGTATTGTCCTACGAGGAAGTATAGATACTCCTTGAATTTATTGTCCTACGAGGAAGTATAGATACTCCATCCATGTATTGTCCTACGAGGAAGTATAGATACTCCATTCATGTATTGTCCTACGAGGAAGTATAGATACTCCATTCATGTATTGTCCTACGAGGAAGTATAGATACTCCATTCATGTATTGTCCTACGAGGAAGTATAGATACTCCCTTCATGTATTGTCCTACGAGGAAGTATAGATACTCCATTCATGTATTTTCCTACGAGGAAATATAGATACTCCATGAATGTATTGTCCTACGAGGAAGTATAGATACTCCATGAATGTATTGTCCTACGAGGAAGTATAGATACTCCATGAATGGATTGAGCTTCCAAGTTGGAGTTGCCTGAGTTGAGACGGAGCCTGTGATGGAAGAATGGATATTCTGAGGTGACCTCCAGGCCTCGGCATAGAACTCTGAGCCCAGCGACCACATAAAAGGTCCATTAGGCAGGCTTGAGGTGGACCGGAAGGGGGGGTGAGGACGACAAGCATACAATAACTTTTACAACCAAAGTCAAGTTTTTGTATCTTCTCAGCTGTAGATATTTCGGGATCTGATCGTCTAGATTTTCTCCTCGCTGGATTCGCGTTGTCCGGGGCTGTGACCGGTTTTTACTTTCCGGTGGAGATTGTAACTCTTGCCAGATGCCTACAGCAGGTTCCTTCAGAAAATGTCAGAAATCCCCCCCCCCCCCTGTTTAAAAATCAATATTCCCCTGAATTGCTTCTCTATCTGTTCTTTACGAGAGATTGATAAGCAGTTCCCACCCCCCGCCGGGGCTGCGAATCCGCGGTGCTAAACGCCTGTGAGTACGCAGCCCTGAGGCGCGGACACAGCGGCTGGAGTGTTGTACCCTGCTGGGGATTTACTAACAGGACAATCGGCGCTGTCACTTCACCAGAGAGAGATCAGGGAAGGTGGTTGGGGGGATGGGATGTGTGGAGACGACGGCTGAGATTCATTATTCTGGACTGACAGCTGATTGAGATCCGGGTCCCTCATCAGCCAAACGTCTTCCCGCTGTCATGTTCCCTCTTCCACCCGCC